>NW_027512698.1:0-300000 GCF_048772815.1 Callospermophilus lateralis
TAGGAAGCTCACCCATAGGTTCAATTTTCAGTTCCAACAGCATCTAGGTGGAGTGATCTCTTCTCAAAATTTGTATCTGCCAAATCAGCTACCGCACAAAAATATACACGTGATAAAAGGTAGGATTCTTTATGTGCATATAAAATAGATGTGCTGAATAGTCTACAGTGAAAGGGAGACAGGAATTCACATATTTGTTAACTTTAAAAACACATGGAGGACTATTTCAATTAAAAATTGACTAGAATTATAACACCTACTTGCAAAAGGCAAGTCCAAATATATACCATGCCTTCTCTGAACAGCTTCTATTTCTTTTCTGTTAGGATTCTTTTTCTCCATCATATTAGGATTAGTAGTCAGATTCTAGTACAGTATGGGTTAGTGTCAGGGATTCAGTATTTCAAATGGAAAATAGGAAAATGAATCCAATGTGTATGCAAACATATGCTAAACAAAAATCTTTCCACTCTCATCCAGAAAAATGCCTTGACATTACCTTCGCCCCAAGTAAGACACAATTAGAGGAGAAGAATTAGAAAATCTGTTAATACATATCTGGAATGGAAAATGCTCAGGAGTTCACAACCTTGAAGGTGGTAGAGGAGTTTCCAAAAGTAAGGGAAAGGGTAAACACTCCAGAAACATGGAGCTCTGCTTGCCTAAAGACTTCTTGAGAAACTGCCTCTGAGGTTGGGCACTTGAAATATACGTTGTTGTCAGAAGCTTTAGCTTTCTTTGTAGTGAGACCATCAAAGCTGGGTCTTCATCTATGTGACCTGGAGGATGTTGTTTCTTATTTTCCTAATGAACCTGTGGCAGCAGTTCTGAATTCTCTCTTTGTAGGTAAACTGTGGCAACTTGGGGCTAAGTGTCTCCCTGTTTGGACTGTGAACCCAGTTGGTAATCCTCCAGTTTTCGTGGTGTTTCTTGCTGCTGCACTTGGAGTTTGGTATTTGCTTCTTGAAATACAAGGATTTCAACTGGGGCACAGTGCTGGAGGGATTTCTGTCACATGTGGTGTGTCAGGGTCTGCATATAAATGCACCAACCAGGCTTCTATCGCACATGCTTGCCCCCTTGACCATAGCAACTTGATTCTGAACATTGCCCTGAAAAATCTCCATATAACAAGATGCCTTTACATATAAGGGTCTGCTGGCTGCAGCATGTCAGTCACAAGCCATTTGGAAGCCAATGGCAGATCCACATGGCCCCAACACAGATGTTTTATCACACACCTGCACATCACTGCTCTAGGCCCCAACTCAGCAGTCTCCAAATTACTGGCATCTCTGTTCTACACCATTCTCATGAAACCAAGTCAATCAAGGCACTGTCTTGTACACTCATGATCAACAGCATAAGATCCAAAGTTACTCCAGTGCCATCTGGTCATGGGAATTTAAAAAATGTCATGGTACTTATCTAGCCATTTTTAAAGGATGAAGTTGGAGGCACTGTGGGTTTAAATTTATTCAGGAACCATTAAATGTTGAGGAAGTTTATTTCAATGAAAGTTCTGGAGAACTCTCAGAGGAAAGTCTTCCCAAAGAGTGACCAAAAAGTCACATGAAGCCAGGCCCATTGAGGTCTACAATATGAGGTCCATGTGAGTTTTGACTCTCAACTATTGCTGCCAAGTCTTTCAGAATGAAATCATGTGATATCCTGGCTGAGATTCCCAGTGTTCTGTGGAAAGCTACCCTGGTCCAAGATCTCAGTTTCCAAGAGCGACTCTCATGCATGGCCTCCTAAAACCCCAACACAATTCATGGCAATACTTCTCTGACGTCAGTTCTAGACCTCAGTCTCTAAGGGTATCACACCAGAGTTCAAGCCCAGGTGGACCCAGTCATCACTTCCAACCACCACACAAATAAACACAATTAAAACCAAAACACTCCCACAAGGCCCTCATCCTCTTCCATATAGACACTAATCATAACCTCTTGCTGGAGTTTTCCATGAGGGGCGCAGCCCAAGACAGTGTACAAAAGAGCTCCCTTGCCACTTATTTTCCTAAAGTCAGCGTGGTTTTTTACCATTTTTGTTTTGGATACACACATGGAATCTTTCTTTAGATCCATGAGGTGCTGAGAATCTAAGCCACAGCATCACACAGGGCCAAGAGGCTGAATCAGACACATCCTTATCCTAAGCAATTAAACAAAGAGCGACAGGTGATGCGCATGCATTTCCATTTGAAAACAGTTTTCATCAGTCTTCCCAAATGGGTGGACTGAGGCAAAGACCTCCTGACATTCAGGTCAACAGATCAATAGGTAAGCAAAAGGCCAAAAGAAGGGTTTTTCCACTGAGACATTACTGGTCACACTGATATCTGTGTTTTCTGAGATGCTCCCATTTCCTTCAGCTATCCAGTACATGGCCATGTCACAGAGCTTGGAGGGGTATATATCTTGGACACAAATCCATAAGACATTTTTGGAGAGTGGCCAGAATTTAGGAAGAAAACCTGAACTTAGGAATTTAGTAGGTGTTGCACATCTATAAGACAAGCCACAGTCCATTAATAAATCGGGCAGGATGAATGCTGGGAAGCTTCCTAATAGACAGGACACATCCTTGATGCATTCTCTTTTCTAATGTCTTCAACCATGGACACAGTGGAATACATAGATAAAGAAACACTCACCTTGTCAAACGACCTACTATAAAGAGTCCACACCAAACCAAAAAAAACCCGCCTTTTCCACCTATTCTCAGAAAATGAGACAGAACCAAAAACTCACACCCACACCCACAAAGGCACCTCCTTTCCCCAAGTAGGTCTGTGACTATACAGTGTGTCCTCTGAATGGTGGGCCATACTATGTTACCCCAAAATGGCCTGTCTTGTCTCAGATCTGTTTTCTTTGGCCAACTCTGTGAAGTTGTGAGGATCCATTGGTGAGCCACTTTCTGCTTTCTCAGGAAGGGCCCCTCTTCAGAGCTTTTCTGGCATTTGGCCATCCTCACATCAGTAGGTACCAAGAAAGACTGACTCTGTCCTCGGTAAATCCAAACAAGTGAGACCACTGGGACTCGTACTGGGACTGGCTCTGTGTGCCTGGTTTCCTGGATCCCAAGTTCAGAGATTCCATCACCAAGAAAGTGAGGTAGGTCACTTCCTTCAGGAACTGAATGAGGTCACAGCCTTGGCAACCACTTTGTCCTAACAGATGCTTCCAAGGGTCCCATGAGATGGAGGCTGCACCTACTTCCTCTTACATTTTCATAAGTTAGAATGGTATATCAAGCATAGGTACTGGGGAACAGCTCTCCACAGAGGCTTGATTTGGTCCATCTTCTCTACATTAAGAAGAGAGATTCTGATTAAGACACAACCCTTTATCCTGACCATGTTTTTTTGCCATGGAAGATGACTTTTGCCCTCTCAGGTCGTTCATAGCATCCTACACATTCTCCAGGGATTATTTCTACATGGACCTTTGAGGTTCTCAGCAGGTGGAAGATCCATACATTCCTGTATTGTAATACCAACTCTGTCTCTGCTCTTCTGTAAAGTTAGATTGAGGAACAGTGTATGGTTAGGATTAATAACATGTTCAATATGGGTTAGGAATCATTCTGCTTGATGAACAATGTTATTGGAAACCTGCGATATTTACATGAAAATATAGGTGAAATATAAGTATTGAAATATAAATCTAGGTAAGATTTGAATCCTAGAAGGGAATTTGGCCTTTGAGTGGGATACTTAGCTTTGAATTATGTTCTGCACATATGTCTCAGATAAATTGATATGCAATGGCATAGATCCTTGTACCTTCGATGATTGAATGTAGAAGAGAGCATCCAGTTAAAAAAGGGATTTTTGCTAGGATTAGGAATATAGTCGGTAGGATTACGAAGAAGATTGAGTATAGAATATGGACCAAAAGTTCTTTAGCAATAGGGTTTCTGGTAGAGATTGAATATAAATGTCAGCACATGTGAAGAGTCAGTCACAATGATGAACTGGGGAAAAAAGTAGGAAAGCAGATGTGAATAGAGAGTAGGAAATCAGGCAAATTATAAAATGAGTGAGAGGTTTAGACAGTTTCAACAGGGTGAGATTGAAAATGTAGTCTTAGGAAGAAACACATATGTAATCACCAATAGGATTGACATTTGAGAGCATTAGGCAACCTGGACATGGATGTTTTTAGTAATCCATGTTCACTTTCCATTTAGGCTTTGGGACAGTCATAAGTGTGACCTTTGCATTTTGTGTCCAGAATATTACTGTGATAAAATGTATATGTAGATCAGTTGACATGCATATTTTTTCCACCATTTCTGGGAGCAATATTTTGAAGATATAGAAATTATTGTTGGGAGTACACAGAGGTGTACCATGTGTCTATCAATATATAGACAATGCATGAATAGACCATACTGTGAATAAATGATATAACTGGATTCACTTTGAATAATGGATTGAATTGATATCTGAAAGTATACAAGAAATCTTATATTGATGTACAATCATTCATTTAAACCAGTTTTACATCTAATGGTAATATTAGTGTTATGTTTTATCATGACGGGTGTGTCAGTTTTGCTTCAAAAGTGATAATGGAAATCGAAAATAATGTGTTTGGAAAGAAGTGTCACAAAAAGAGAAGTCAAGAAACATGGAGGAATACATGTGTTCTGAAGCAAAAGTGATTGAAAGCAAAACAAATGTGTATATATTTGCTAAATTGTGATGAAATATACATCCTATGATGTGCATTAACTGGAGAAATAGTAATGTACCAGTGTTGAACAAAAATGAACGTCAAAATACACATTATATCACATAGGAATCTTCTTGCATTGATGTTAAACTGGGTCAGTTACTGTATAAATATTAGAATTTTATTTTGGTGTTATAATACAATTTATTTTAGCACTAGCATGCCACAGAATGTAGAAGAAAGAGCAATGGATTTTTAGTTATAACACTAATAATCTAGCATTTAATGATTATTTTGGGGAGTCTAGAATTTACATAAGGCTATGCAACATAATTTTTTGTATTTAACATTCATAAAATCTTGGAATTTTGGTAATATTTATCCTTTTTTTATTTTTTCAGTTGTTGATAGACCTTCATTTTATTTATTCGTATGTGGTGCTGAGAATATAACCCACTGCCTCACACATGCTAGACAAGCATGTTAACACTGAGTCACAAACCCAGCCCCTCCACTTTTATCTTTTCATCAAACACTCCTCTCCCTCTTCTTTACTCACTTTCTTCCTCATTTTCCCCCTTCTCTCTCTTCCTTTTTCATTTTCCCTCCATAAGTATTTTTCTCTCATAGCATTACAAACAGTACTATGCTATGAAATTTACATTTAAAACTGTTTTTTATAGTCATTCTTTTCTTGAGAAAATTTAAAATTATAACCACCTGATAAATATATTACAATACATTTATTATGCATATGTATCTATATTCATGCATATGTGTTATATATATATATATATATATATATATATATATATATATATATATATATATATATATTTAAAAGTACTTTGATTAGCCTGTTAGAAATAATATAGACCAAGTCTTTCTTAATTCTCAAGTCTTCCAGAATTAACATCTTACAGTGAAAATCAAATAAACATATTTAAGTAAACAGGTATCATTCTTATTTATCAATACTGATAATTTAAGGTTTTTATATCACATTTAGCTGTAATATGGCATATTAACTCTTTTGAATTAGAGAATTTTTTTTGAACAACCTATTATTTAAGGACCATATGCACTGACATTTTAAATGGCTTTTTTGTGATTTCACTTTCTATCAATTGCATATTAATTGCCAAATACTTATTTTAGTAATTTTCATATTCATAATTGATATAAAGTCAATTGATTAATTCTTTTTGTAAGGAGTTACTAATTACAGTAGGGACAGTATTAATAATTCTAAATCTTTATAAAAATGGTACAAAAATATTTTCATGCAAAATTATGTATAATTGCATGCTCTAAATGTTTGATTGTTGATACATATAATAAAGAGCTTTTGATGAGTCTCTTCCCCAGTAAAACAGAAAATGCAAAGATATAGTTGGGTATGTATGTCCAAACAAACATATGGAAAAATACACATTATCATCCAGAAACTATTAAATAAAAGATGAAAAGAACAATCCAACACATTGTACCAACTTGTCAGATGAGGTAGTATTCTGGAAGAATAGCCTAAGTCTAGAGCTGGTCCATGACAAAATATTCACAAAAAATAAAATATGAAAAATATAGGAAATGCTATGAGTTTTTCTTGAAGGTAAGTGGATTATCCTTTAATCTCAATTATGTGCATTTTTAAAAGCCAGTTTTCTGGTAAAATAAATTTGTGATAGTTACAAGTACACAAAACAAAGTTTCTGCTTAGCAAAATGAATGCATCTCAACTCTTTTTTAGCTGATTTCTTCCCACTCAAATTTAAACCTTTATTTATTTATTTTTTATTGGTTGTTCAAAACATTACAAAGCTCATCCTATATCATCTTTCATACATTTGACTCAATTGGGTTATGAACTCCCAATTTTCCCCAAATACGAGTTGCAGAATCACATCGGTTACACATTCACATTTTTACATAATGTCATATTAGTGACTGTTGTATTCTGCTACATTTCCTATCCCCTACTATCCCCTACTATACCCCCTCCCATCCCCTCCCATCTTCTTTCTCTACCTCATCTGCTGTTGTTCACTTCTCTCCCTTGCCCCACCTTTCCCCAATTTTCCCTACCCCATTGTTTGAAGATGCTATCCTACTTCCATTGCATGCTTTTAGCCCCTTTTTCAAATATAAGAAAGTTGTAATTTTGAGGATTGGTTTCTGTGTCCTCTATTCTGTACCATTGTTCCACCTGCCTATTTTGTTACCAGTACCACGCTGTTTTTGTTACTATTGCTTTTAGTACAGTTTGAACTCTGGTTTCACTATACCTCCAGATTCATATTTTCTGTTTAGAGTTGCTTTTGCTATTGTGGGTCTTTTGTTTTTCCATCTTCTAAGATCTTCTTCTCTCTCTCTCTTTAGGGTTCTGTAGTTTTCAGTATATAAAACTTTCACGTCTTTTGTTAGGTTGATTCCCAAGTATCTTATTTTATTTGAGGATATTGTGAATGGAGTGGTTTTCCTCATTTCCATTTCAGAAGTTGTGTTGCTGACATACAGGAATGCCTTTCATTTATGCGTGTTAATTTTATATTCTGCCACTTTGCTGAATTCATTTATTAACTCTAGCCGTTTCATTGTAGACCCTTTGGGGTCTGTTAAATATATTTTCATGACATCTGCAAATAGCGATAATTTAAATACTTCTTTTCCTATTTTTATGCCTTTAATTTTTTTTGTCTGTCTAATTGTTCTGGCTAGTATTTCAAGAACTAAACTGAATAGAAGTGGTGATAGAGGGCATCCCTGTTTTGTTCCAGATTTTAGAGGGAATGCCTTCAGTTTTTCCACATTCAGGATGATGCTAGCCTGAGGTTTAGCATATATAGCTTTTACAATGTTGAGGTAAGTTCCTGTTATCCCTAGTTTTTCTAGTGTTTTGAACATAAAGTGATGCTGAACTTTGTCAAATGTTTTTTCTGCATCTATTGAGATGATCATATGGTTCTTGTCTTTATGTCTATTGATGTGGTGAATGGCATTTATTGATTTCCGTATATTGAACAAGCCTTGCATCCCACGGATGAATCTTACTTGATCATGGTGCACAATTTTTTTGATATGCTTTTGTATTCGATTCGCCAGGATTTTATTGACAAGTTTTGCATCGAAGTTCATTAGAGATATTGGTCTGTAGTTTTCTTTCTTTGAAGTGTCTTTGTCTGGTTTCGGGATCAGGGTGATTTATCCTCATAGAATAAATTTGGAAAAGCTCCTTCTTTTTGTTTTTCTTGAAATAGCTTGAAAAATATTGGTATTAATTCTTCTTTAAAGGTTTTGTAGAACTCCGCTGTATACCCATCCGGTCCATGGATTCTTTTGGTTGGTAGTTTTTGATGGCTTCTTTCATTTCTTCCTTTGTTATTGGTCTGTTTAAATTGCGTGTGTCTTCCTGACTCAATCTGGGCAGATCTTATGACTTAAAAAATTCATCGATATCTTCACTATCTTCTATTTTATTGGAATATAGTGTTTCAAAATACTTTCTAATTATCTTCTGTATTTCTGTAGTGTCTGTTGTGATATTGCCTGTTTCATCCCGTATGTTAGTAATTTGAGTTCTCTCTCTTCTTCTCTTCATTAGCATGGCTGTGGGCCTGTCAATCTTATTTATTTTTTCAAAGAACCAACTTTTAGTTTTATCAAATTTTTTAATTTTTTTTTGTTTCAATTTTGTTGATTTCTGCTCTAAATTTAATTATTTCTTGTCTTCTACTACATTTGCTGTTGTTTTGCTCTTCCTTTTCTAGGTTTTTGAGGTGTAGTGTGAGTTCATTTATTTGTTGATTTTTTTCTTTTTTTGAGGAAAGAACTCCAAGAAATGAACTTCCCTCTTAAACTGCTTTCATTGTGTCCCATCGATTCTGGTATGTTGTGTCTGTATTGTCATTTGTCTCTAAGAATTTTTTTTATCTCCTCCATTATGTCTTCTGTAACCCATTGATCATTCAGTAGCATGTTGTTCATTTTCCATGTGATGTAGGATTTTTCCTTCCTTCTTTCATCATTGATTTCCAGTTTCATTCCATTATTATCAGATATAGTGCATGGTATAATCTCCATGCTTTTATATTTACTAAGAATTGCCCTATGGCATAATATATGGTCTATCTTTGAGTAGGATCCATGTGAAACTGAGAAGAACGTGTATCCACTTGATGATGGCTGATATATTCTATATATGTCGTTCAAGTCTAGGTTACAAATTGTGCTGTTGAGTTTGATAGTTTCTTTATTCAGTTCTTGTCTAGAGAATCTGTCTAATGCCGAGAGTGGTGTCTTGAAGTCACCCATAATTATTGTGTTGTAGTCTATTTGGCTATTGAACTTGAGGAGAGTTTGTTTTATGAACATTGCAGCTCCATTGCTTGGTGCATACAAATTCATAATTGTTATGTCTTGTTGGTGGATGGTTTCTTTTAACAGAATATAGTGTCCTTCTTTATCCCTTTTGATTAACTTAGGTTTGAAGTTGATTTTATTCCACATGAGTATGGCCACTCCTTCTTGCTTCTGAGGGCCATGTGAGTGGTATGATTTTTCCCAACCTTTTACCTTCACCCTGTGTATGTCTTTTCCTATCATATGAGTCTCCTTAAGGCAGCATATTGTTGGATTTATTTTTTTTGATCCAGATTACTAGCCCATTCTCTTGATTGGTGAATATAATCCATTAACATTTAAGGTTACAATTGAAATATGATTTGTTCTTCCAATCATGTTTATTTATTTATTATGTTTTAGTTTGGCTAGTTTTTACTTTTTTGGTTATTTTCCTCCCCCTTTACTGAGATACCTCCTGCTGTTAGTTTTCGGCACTATTTATCAATTCCTCTTCTTGTAGTATTTTGCTCAAAATGCTTTGCAGTGCTGGTTTTCTGGCTGCGAATTCTTTTAGCTTTTGTTTATTGTGAAAGACTTTAATTTCGTTTTCAAATCTGAACCTTAATTTTGCTGGATACAGTATTCTTGGTTGGAATCCATTATTTTCAGCATTTGAAATACATTGTTCAAGGATCTTCTCGCTTTCAAAGTCTGTGATGAAAAATCAGTCATTAACCTAATTGGTTTTCCCCTGAATGTAATCTGCCTCCTTTCTCTTATAGTGTTTAATATTCTCTCCTTGTTCTGTATGTTGGCTATCTTCATTATTATATGTCTTGGAGTTTGTCTATTATGATTTTGAATGTTTGGGGTCCTGTAGGCTTCCAGGATTTGACAATCCGATCCATCTTTCATCTCTGGGATGTTTTCTAGAATTATTTTATTTAATATGTTCTCCATTCCTTTGGTTTGAATCTCTATGCCTTCTTCTATCCCAATGACTCTCATTTTTTATGACATCCAATATCTCTTGAATAGATTGCTAGTGGGATTTAAGCCTCTTTTCTGTGTTGATTATATTCTTTTCAAGTTGATAAACTTTGTCTTCATTATCTGATATTCTGACTTCTGCTTGATCTAGTCTATTTGTAATATTCTCGTTTGAGTTTTTAATTTGGTTAATACTTTCCTGCATTTCTAGTATTACTGTTTGATTTCTTTTAAGATCTCTATCTCCTGGTAAAGCTCGTTGTTTGCCATTTGAGTTTGTTTGTTTAATTCATTTTCAAAATATACTTTTATTGCTTGGACTTGCTGCCTCATGTCTTCTCTAATATTCCTTTCCATCTGAGTTAGGAATGCCTTAAGTTCTTTCCCTATCCCTGTTTCTGATGCTTCTAGGTCCTCCTGTAGAATTAAGTTGTCCTGCATTGTTTGTACTCCTTTCTTTCCCTTGTTTTTTCATGATGCTCATGTTACTTTCCAGCTCTATTTGATTGCTGTGTTTCTGTTTTATTCTATAGATTTGTTTCGGTGTTGTGTATCTCTGTTGTCTCTCCTTTGTGTTGGTAGACTATGCCTGCTAAAGTGGATTCCACTTGTAGGGAATTCCGAAGGCCGAGCTCCAGTGACGTCACCCCTCTGCTTTGGCGGGCCCAGGCTCCTTGCCGAAATGTTCGAATACGGGGATGGAACTGGACTGTCTCCAGTTGGTTTCAGCTCTAGGTCACTGGCGGGTGGGCAATCACTAGCCACCCAGTGGCGCAGTTGGTCTCCTGCGCGCCGGTGTTCTCCAGACGCCCAGTCACGCGGACAGCAGGTGGACTGTCACCTGCGCTTCTGTGTTCTCCAGCTTCCCAGTCACAAGAGCCTGGCCTCTAGTCCCCTGGTTTCTCCTGCTAGTCCTGGTTTCTCCTGCTAGACTAGATTTCCCCTGAGTGATGCTTCTCTGCAGTTCAATCTGTATTCTGGGCCTGTCATTTGTTGGGTGTGGAGGGTGTCTATTGGAACCCAGACACTCTATTGTTTTGAGAATCAGTCAGACCGGATCTCCGGTTGCACATTTGGCTCGTTTTTCAGACCCAATTACCAGATCTCAGTGCTAAAAATCTTTCTTATAGGTTTTGGTGCACCCCCATTTTGCTGTAAGTTCTTAACAAGATAGTTTTTTGTGGTTCTATCTCGTTATTCACCTGTGCAGTGGCGCGTTACACTGGGTGTGATGCACTCTATTCGTGGCCATCAGGCAATGATGAAATATTATGCTTTGTATGCAGCATTTACTGAAGTTAGTTTTCAGTATTAGGAAACAAATATGTATTTCAGGTGAATGAATAATCTGAATTTGTGAGAATAATCTTGTGAAAAGTTGATTATAAATCCACATACGTGAATATGAATGATTTTAGGGAGTGTATAATAAGACACATATATTTCATATTTTGAAAAATCTGGAGAGTGATATATATATATATATATATATATATATATATATATATATATATATATACACACAGAAACACACTCACAGACATTAAAAAGTAGCAATATATATGCCAATCGAAATTCAAAATGAAATATATATCCTTCACATATCCAAAAAAATACATTTTACTGAAAATGGATTTATGTATAATGTTGTTCAACTACGAGGCTCACCCATAGGTTGAAATTTCAGTTCCAAAAGGGTTTAGGAGGAGTGATCTCTTCTCACAATTTGTATCTGCCAAGTCAGCCACCTCAGAAGAAAGTCTGTGTGATACCAGGTAGTATTCTATACGAGCATATAAAAATACATGTGCTGAATAGGTGACAGAGAAAGGGGAGAGGAATTCACATATTTGTTAACGTTAAAAACACATGGAGAAATATTTCAATAAACATTGACTATATTTATAACTCCAACCCCATATAATGCAAAAGGGAAGTCCAAGTATACACCATGCCTTCTCTGAACTGTTTGTATTTCCATTCTGTTAGGGTTACTATTCTCCATCATATTAGGATTAGTAGTCAGAGTCTAGTAGGTTATGGATTAGTGTCAGAGATTCAGTATTTCGAATAGAAAATAGGAAAATAAACCCATTGTGTTTGCAAATATGTGTGATACAAAAATCTTCCCACTCTCATTCAGAACAATGCCTTGACATTACCTTCTCCCCTAATAAGACACAATTAGAGGAGAAGAGTTAGAAAATCTGTGAATACATATCTGGAATGGAATATTCTCAGTGTTCACAAGCTTGGAGGTGGTAGAGGAGTTTCCAAAAGTAAGGGACAGGGTAAACACTCCACAAACATGGAGCTCTGCAGGCCTGAAGACATATTGAGAAACTGCCTCTGAGTTTGGGCACTTAAAATGTATGTTGTGGTCTGAAGCTTTAGCTTCCTCTATAGTGAGAGCATCAAAACTGGTCTGCATCTATGTGACCTGGGGGACATGGTATCTTATTTTCCAATGAACATGAGGCAGCAGTGCTGAATTCTCACTTTGTAGGTAAACTGTGGCAACTGGAGTCTAAGGGTCAATCTGTGTGGACTGTGAAGCTAATTGATCATGCTCTACTTTTCTTAGTAGAGCACTGGGAGTTTGTTATTTGCTTCACAATACAAGGAGTTCAACTTGGTCAGAGTGCTGGAGGGAGTTCTGTCACATGTGGTGCCTCAGGGTCTGCAGGAGAATGCACCAGTCAGGCTTCTATTTCACATAGTTTGACCCCTTGACCATAGCATCCTGATTCTGAACATTGCCCTGAAACCTCTCCATATAACAAGATGCCTTTACATATAAGGGTCTGCTTGCTGCACCATGTCAGTTACAAGCCATTTGGAAGCCAATGGCAGATCTACATGGCCCCAACACAGATGTTTTATCACACACCTGCCCACCACTGTTCTAGGCCCACTACTCAGCATGCTCCAACTTACTGGCATCTCTGTTCTACACCATTTTTAAGAAACGCAGTCAATCAAGGCACTGTCTGGTATACTCATGATCAGCAACTGGACATCAAAAAGTTCTCCAGTGCCACCTGGTCATGAAAATTTCAAAAATTCCATGGTATTTCTCTAGCCATTTTTCAAGGATGAAGTTGGAGGCACTATGATTTTCAATTCACTCAGGAACCTTTAAATGTTGAGGAAGCTCATTTCAATGAAAGCTCTGGAGAACACTCACAGGCAAGGCTTCCCAAAGGGTCGCCAAAAGGTCACATGAAGCCAGGCCCATTGAGGTCTGCAATGTGAGATCATGTGTGTTTTGCCTCTCAACTATGGCTGCCAAGTCTTTCAGAATAAAATCATGTGATATTCTGGCTGAGATTCCTCGTGCCTTGTGGAAAGCCTTTCTGGGCACAGATCTCAGTTTCAAAGGGCGACTGTCATTCATGGCCTCCTAAAATCCCAACACAACTCATGGCAATAATTCTCTGAGGTCAGTTCCAGAACTCAGTCTCTAAAGGGGATCACACCAGAGTTCAAGACCAGGTGGAGCCAGTCATCTTTTTCAACCGCCACACAAACTTCCAAAATTAAAACCCAAACACTCCCACAAGGCCCTCATCTTCTTCCATATAGATACTCATTATAAACTCTGGCTGGAGGTTTCCATCAGGGATGCAGAACAAGATAATGTCCAAAGTTAGCTCCCTTGCCCCTCATTTGCCTAAAGTCGGGGTGGCCTGAACACCTTCCTGTGAACCTGGAGTGATCAAATAGTGTGCCGTTAATACTGCTCTGCTTCTCCAATTTGAGGACGACTGACTGTGGGGTTTAGATTCTTTATGTGAATTGGAAGCATGAGAAAATGCAAGCACCTTTGGGCTTGCCTCTCCTTGGCTTTAAAGAATGCATTTGACCCAAAGAATCCCTCTTCTCACTTGATGGAGGTCAGGAACCTTACAGAGGAAGGCAAGAGACTTCATCCGCAATGACTGCTCTTTTGATCATTTTGGTTTTGGATGAACACATGGGATCCATCAGGTGCTGAGAATCTAACCACAGCCTCACACAGGGCCAAGAGGCTGTTTCAGACAAATCCATTTCCAAAGCAATTAAGCAAAGAGCTACAGGTGATGTCCATTCATTTCCATTTGAAAACTTTTTTCTTCAGGCTTCACAAAGAATTGGCCTGTGGTAAATACCTTCCTGATATTCAGGGCAACAGAACAATAGGTAAGCAAAAAGCCCAAATCAGGGTTTCTCCACTGAGACTTTCCTGGTCACACTAGCTACCCACTACATGGCCATATAACAGAGCTTTTAGGTGGTAAATATCTTGGACACAAAACCATGAAGCTATTCTGCAGAGTGTCCAGAATTCAGAAAGAAAACAGAAACTTATGAAGATATCAGGTGTTGCCCTTTGATAACAAAAGCCACAGTCCATTTATAAATTGGGCAAGATGAATGCTGGGAAGCTTTCTACTAGACAGGACACATCCTTTGATGCATTCTTATTTCTAATGTCTACAACCACGGACACAGTGGGATACGCAGACATAGAAGCACTCGCATTGCAAAACGACTAACTAGAAACAGTCCACGCCAATCCAAACAAACAGTCTTTCCTACCTATTCTCAGAACATGAGACAAGACCATGAACATACACCCACACCCACAAAGGCACCACCTTTGCTCCAAGTAGTTCTGTGATTACCCAGATTGTCCTCTGAATGGTGGGCCATACTATATTCCCCCCAAATGGCCTGTCGTGTCTCAAATCTGGTCTCCTTGGCCAATTCTGTGAAGTTGTCATTAGCCATGGGTGAGCCACTACCTGCTTTCTCAGGAAAGGCCCCTCTTCAGAGCTTTTCTGGCATTTGAACATCCTCACATCTGTAGGCACTAAGAAAGACTGACTCTGTCCTTGGTAAATTGAAGCAAGTGAGACCACTGGGCCTGGGACTGCGACTGGCTCTGGGTGCCATTCTTCCTGGATCCCAAGTTCAGAGAGTTCCATCACAAAGGAAGTGAGGTGAGGTCACTTCCTTCAGAAACTGAATGAGGTCACTGCTTTGGCAACAACTTTGTCCAAATAGTTACTTCTAAGGGCCCATGAGATGGAGGCTGTTCCTACTTTCTGTAACACTTTCAAAAGTTAGAATGGTATATCAACCATAGGCACCTGGGAACACCTCTTCACACAGGCCTGGTTTGGTCTATCTTCTCTACATTAAGTTGATAGAGGCTGATACAGACACATCCCTTCATCCTCACCAGGTTGTTTGCCATGGAAGATGACTTTTGCTCTCTCGGGAACTTCACAGCTGCCTACATCTTCTCCAGGGATTATTTCTACATGGACCTTTGATGTTCTCAGCAGGTGGAAGATTCCCTACATTCCGGTATTTAAAGAGAAACTCTGTCCCTCCTCTTCTGTAAAGTTAGATTGAGGTAACAGTGTATATTTAGGGTTAATAACATGTTCGATTTGGGTTAGGAATCTCTCTGCCGGATGAATAATGGTATTGGGAACCTGTGATATTTACAAGAATATATAGGTGAAATATAAGTATGAAAACAGAAATGTAGGTAAGATATGAAGCCAGAAGGGCATTGGGCCCTTGAGTGGGATACTTAGGTTTGAATTATGTTCTGCACATGTGTCTCAGATGAATTGATATAAAATGGCATAGGACCTTTTACCTTGAATGATTGATTGTTGAAGAGAACATCGAGTTAAAAAGTGATAGTCAGTAGGATTAGTAAGATAGTCAGTAGGTTTATAAAGAAGAGTGAGTATAGGATTTGGACCAAAAGTTCTTTAGCAATAGAGTTTCGGGTAGAGAGTGAATGTAAATGTCAGCATATGTGAAGTATGAGTCACAATGATGAACTAGGGAAAATATGTAGGAAAGCAGATATCAATAGAGATATTAGGAAATCAGGCAAAGTGTAAAGTGAGTGATAGAATTAGACATTTCCAACAGGCTTGAGGTTGAATATATAATCTTAGGAAGAAACAAATATGTAGTCATCAATAGGATTGACATTTGAGAGCATTAGGTAACCAGGACATGGTTGTTTTTGGTAATCCATGCTCACTTTCCATTTAGGCTTTGATACAATCATGAGTTTGACCTTTGCTTTTTGTGTCCAGAATATTACTGTGATAAAATGTATATATAGATAAGGTGACATCAGTATTTCTTCCACCATTTCTGGGAGCAATATTTTGAAGAGGTACAAATTAGTAATGGGGGGACAAATAGGTGTACACTGTGTTTATGAATATAGAGATAATGCATTAATAGACCATACAGTGAATAAATAACATAACTGGTTCCAACTTTAAATAATGGATTGAATTGAAATGTGAAAATATACAGGAAATTTTATATTGATATGCATACATTCATTCCAACCAGTTTTACATCTAATGGTAATATTAATGTTATAGTTTATCATGAAGAGTGTGTGAGTTTAGCTTCAAAATTGATTATGGAAATCGAAAATAATGTGTTTGGAAAGAAGTCTCATGAAAAGAGCAGTCAAGTAACATGGAAGAATTCATGTGTTCTGAAGCAGGAAGTGAAACAAATTCTTATTAATTTGCTAACTTGTGGATGAAATATATGTCCTATGATGTGCAAAAACTGAAGAAATACTAATGTACCAGTGTTGAATTAAAATAAAGGTCAAAATAGACATTAAGTCCCATAGGAATCTACTTGCATTGATGTTAAACTGGGTCTGTTACTGTAAAAATATTAGGATTTGTAAGCACCATTGATTGAAGTTAGTTCTCATACTGGGAAACAAATATGAATTTCAGGTAGATGAATATTTCTGAGAATAATCTTGTGAAAAGTTGATTATAAATCCACATACATGAACATGAATGAATTGATGGAGTGTATATAAGAGACATATATTTCATATTTTATAAAATCTGGAGAGTGTGTGTGTGTGTATATATATATATATATATATATATATATATATATATATATATATACAGAAAAACACAAAAATACATTAAAAAGTATCAATATATATGCCAAACGTAATTTTTCAGTAATATATATCATCCACAGATGAAAATATATTTATTTTACTGAACATGGATTTATGTATAAATTGTTCTACTGGGAAGCTCACCCATAGTTTTAATTTTCAGTTCCACCAGCGTTTACGAGATCTCTTCTCACAACTTGTTTCTGCCCAGTCAGCCAACTCAAAAAAATGTACGTGTGAGACCACGTAGGATTCTATATTTGCATATCAAAATACATGTGCTGAGTAGGCTACATAGAAAGGAAGACAGGAATTTACATATGTGTTAACATTAAAAACACATGGAGGACTATTTCAATTAAAAATTGAGTAGATTTAGAATACCTACCCTCTATCATGCAAAAAGGAAGTCCAACAATACACCATGCCTGCTGTAAACTGCTTGTATTTTCATTCTGTTTGGGTATTTTTCTCCATCATATTAGGATTAGTAGTCAGAGTCTAGTAGGGTATGAGATAGTGTCAAGAATTCAGTATTTCAAATGGAAAATTGTAAAATGAATCAATGTGTATGCAAATGTGTGCTACACAAAAATTTTCCCACTCTCATTCAGAACAATGCCCTGACATTACCTTAACCCCAAGTAAGACACATTTAGAGGAGAAGTGTTAGACAATCTTTGAATGCATATCTGAAATGAAAAATGTTCAGGAGTTCAAAACCTTGGAGTTGGTAGAGGAGTTTCCAAAAGTAAGGGAAAGTGTAAAATCTCCACAAACATGGAGATTTACCAGCCTAAAGACTTCTGGAGAAACTGCCTCTAGGTTGGGCACTTGAAATATATGTTGTTGTCAGGAGCTTTAGCTTCCTTTCTAGTGAGACAATCAAAGCTTGGTCTGCACATCTGTGACCTGGAGGACATGGTTTATAATTCTCCAATGAACATGAAGCAGCAGTGTTGATTTCTCTCTTTGTAGGTAAACTATGGCCACTGGGTCTAAGTGTCTCCCCATGTAGACTGCTAAGCCATTAGGTCATCCTCCACTTTTCAAAACGTTTCTTGATACTGCACTCGGAGTTTGGTATTTGCTTCATGAAATACAAGGAGTTCAACTGGGACAAAGGGCTGGAGGAAGTTCTTTCACGTGTGGTGGGTCAGGGTCTGCAGGAGAATGCACCAACAGGGCTTGTATACCACATAGGTTGCTCCCTTGACCATAGAAACCTGATTTTGAACATTGCCCTGAAACCTCTCTATATAACCAGATGTCTTTACATACAGGATCTGCTGGCTGCACCATGTCAGTCTCAAGCCATTTGGAAGCCAATGGCAGATCCACATGACCCCACCACAGATGTTTTATCACACACTTGCTCACCCCCGCTCTGGGCCCATTACTCAACAGGCTTCAAATGACTGGCATCTCTTTTCTACACCATTTTCATGAAAACCAGTCAATCAACACACTGTCTGGTACACTCATGATCAGCAACTGGACATCCAAATGTTCTCCAGTGCCACCTGGTCAAGGAAATTTCAAAAATTTCATGGTATTTATCTAGCCAATTTTCAAGGATGAAGTTGGAGACACTGTGGGTTTCAATTCATTCAGAAATTATTTAATGGTGAGGAAGCTCATTTCAATGAAAGCTCTGGAGAACTGTCACAGGCAAGGCTTCCCAAAGAGTGGCCAAAAGGTCACATGAAGCAAGGCCCATTGAGGTCTACAATTGAGGTCCATGTGTGTTTTGACTATCAAATATGTCTGACAAGTTTTTCAGAATAAAATTGTGTGATATCCTCCTGAGATTCCCAGTGCTCTGTGGAAAGCGACACTGGGCCTAGATCTCAGTTTCCAAGGGTGACTCTCATGCGTGGCCTCCTAAATCCCAACACAATTCATGGCAATATTTCTCTGAGGTAAGTTCCAGAACTCAGTCTCTAAGGTGAATGACACCATAGTTCAAGCCCATTTGGATCCAGTCATCTCTTCCAACCGCCACACGAATGACCACAATTAAAACCAAAACACTCCCACATGGCCCTCATCTTGTTAAATATAGACACTCATCATAAACTCTGGCTGGAGGTTTCCATGCGGGACGCATCCCAAGACAGTGTCCAAAATATTCTCCCTTGCCCCTCATTTGCCTAAAGTCAGGGTGGCCTGGACACCCTTCCTGTGAACCAGAAGTGATCAAATAGGCCTGCCGTTAATACTGCTCTGCTTCTCCAATTTGAGCACTATTGACTCTCAGGTATAGATTTTTTTATGTGATTTGGAGTCACGAGAAAACACAAGCACCTCTGCAGGACTTTGAAAAACTCATTTGACCAAAAGGATCCCTGTCTCACTTGATAGAGGTCAGGTACCTAACAGAGGAAGGCAAGAGACTCATCCACAATTACTGAATTTTTGCCATTATGGTTTTGATTGCACACACGGTATCTATCTTTAGATCCATCATGTGCTGAAAATTTAAGCCACAACCTCATACAGGGCTAGGAGGCTGATTCAAACACATCCCTTTCCAAAGCAAAGAACCACAAGTTATTCCCATTTATTTCCATTTTAAAACTTTTATTCAGGCTTCACAAAGGGGTGGCCTGAGGCAAAGACCTTCCTGACATTCAGGGCAACAGAACAATAGGTAAGCAAATGAACCAAAATATGGGTTCTTCACTGAGCGTTTACTGGTCACAATGATGTCTGAGTTTTCTAAGATGTTCCCATTTCCTATAGCTATCAAGTACATGGCCATGTCACAGAGCTTGGGGGTGGTATGTATCTTGGACACAAAACTATGAGGCTATTCTGGAGAGTGGCCAGAATTCAGGAAGAAAACAGGAACTTAGGAAGTTAGTAGGTGTTGCCCATCCATAAGGAAAGCCACAGTCCATTCATCAACTAGGCCTGATGAATGCTGGAAAGTTTTCCACTAGACAGGACACATACATTGATACATTCTCTTTTCGAATGTCTACAACCATGGACAGAGTGGGATACACAGACATAGAAGCACTCGCCTAGTCAAACGACTTTCTAGAAACAGTCCACTCCAATCAAAACAACAGCCTTTCCTACCTATTCTCAGAACATGAGACAAAACCACAAACTCACACCCACACCCACAAAGGCACCTCCTTAACTCAAGTAGGTCTGTGACTATCCGGAGTGTCCTCTGAATAGTGGGCCATACTATGTTCCCCTAAAATGGCCTGTACTGTCTCAGATCTGGTCTCCTTGGCCAACTCTGTGAAGTTGTCAACAGCCAGCGGTGAACCACTACCTGCTTTCTCAGTAAAGGCCCCTCTTCAGAGCTCTTCAGGCATTTGGCAATCCTCATATCAGTAGGTACCAAGGAAGACTGACTCTGTCCTTGGTAAATCCAAACAAGTGAGACCACTGGGATTGGGACTTGGACTGGCTCTCGGTGCCTGGCTTCCTGGATTCCAAATTCAGAGATTTCCATCACCAGGAAAGTGAGGTGAGGTCACTTCCTTCAGGAACTGAATGAGGTCACTGCCTTGGCAACCACTTTGTCCTACCAGATTCATCCAAGGTTCCCATGAGATGGAGGCTGCCACTACTTCCTGTGACACTTTCACAAGTTAGAATGGTATATCAACCATAGGCACCTGGGAACAGCTCTCCACACAGGCATGGTTTGATCAATCTTCTCTACATTAAGAAAGGAGAGGCTGATTCAGACACATCCCTTAATACTGACCAGGTTGTTTGTCATGGAAGATGACTTTTGCTCTATTAGGTCCTTCATAGCTGCCTGCAACTTCTCCAGGGTATCATTTCTGCTTGTACCTTTGATGTTCTCAGCAGGTGGAAGAGCCCCTACATTACTGTATTGTAAGACAAACTCTCTCCCGGCTCTTCTGTACAGTTAGTTTGAGGGTACAGTGTATGGTTAGAGTAATAACAGGTTTGATTTAGGTTAGAAATCATACTGAGGAATGAACAATGGTATTGGGAACTCGCGATATTTACGAGAATATATAGGTGAAATATAAGTATGAAAACAGAAATCTAGATAAGGTTTGAATCCAAGAAGGGCATTGGGCTGTTGATTGGGATACTTAGCTTTGAATTATATTCTGCACAGATGTCTCAGATAAATTGATATACAATGGCATAGGACCTTGTACCTTGGATGATTGATTGTCAAAGAGAATTTCCAGTCAAAAAGGGATAGTCGGTAGGATTAGGAAGATAGTTGGTAGGTATAGAAAAAAGAGTGAGTATAGGA
The DNA here is from genome assembly GCF_048772815.1 of Callospermophilus lateralis. Taxonomy (NCBI): domain Eukaryota; kingdom Metazoa; phylum Chordata; class Mammalia; order Rodentia; family Sciuridae; genus Callospermophilus; species Callospermophilus lateralis. Next base: position 21,251 of record NW_027512698.1, read on the forward strand.
TTTCGAACAAAAGTTCTGTAGCAATAGGGTTTCGGATAGAGAGTGAATGTAAATTTCAGCACATGTAAAGAGTCAGTCACAATGATGAACTCAGGAAAATATGTATGAAAGCAGATTTCAATGGAGACATTAGGAAATCAGGAAAAGCATAAAGTGAGGGTTAGTATTAGTCATTTTCAACAGGGTTGAGGTTGAATATATAATCTTAGAAAGCAACAAATATGTAGTCACCAATAGGATTGATTTGCGAGCATTAAGCAACCTGGAAATGGATGTTTTTAGAAATCCATGCTCACTTTCCATTTAGGATTTGGTGAAAGGTTAATAAGATAGGTACTTGTCACTTCCTGTTTTTCTGTATGCTTAACAAAACACTGTTGAAACCTTGAGGACTGTTTGCTAATTTTTCCCCAGAATGTGCTGTCCCCGACTGCCAAACAGAGAATGTACACCCTCACCTGTTTGCACGCAAACCGCCCACTCGCCCTGACCCATCAATAAGCTTCCCTCCCTGCCCTCTTCAAGGAAAGTATATAAGCTCTGCTTAAGCTGTTCTCATTGCTCTCTGCTCTATTCAAGTGAGCACTGAGCCCCAGATTGCTAGACTCCCAATAAACCCAGGGTAACTTTTGATGTGGAGGGGACCCCAGTAAACTTTGAAGTGGATACAGGGGCAGTATACTTAGTCCTTAAGGCCCCACTGGGCCCTCTATCAAATAAAAGATCTCTAGTTCAAAGTGCTAACACCAGTAAATATGGGAATTAGACAACTAAGAAAACCATGGACATGAGGAAAGGAAAAATCCATCACTCCTTCCTAATAATCCCAGAATGCCTGGCCCCATTGATGGGCAGAGATCTGCTCACCAAGCTCCGGGCCAAAAGGACTTTTAACCATGAAGGCCCCAAAATGATATTTCTAAATCCTTTAGTATAAACTCCTATATTCACGGCTTTAAATATGTCAGTAGAAGATGAACAGCAACTCTTCACACCCCCCAAGATGATCAAACAGGCAAGCTACCCCAGAAATGGATAACAGATTACCCAGATGCCTGGAAAAAAACTGCTGGGTTAGGACTAGCCATGAAACAACCTCCAAAAACAGTGGAGTTCAAAACCTCAGCCTCCCCAATCAATGTCAAAAAATATCCTCTGAGCAAAAAAGCTAAAGATGGGATAAGGCCCCATATTCAGAAATATCTGGCCTTAGGGTCCTAAGGCCTTGTCAATCATCCTAAAACACTCCCCCGCTACCAGTATAAAAAGCCAGGAGCCGGGGACTATCCCCCATTAAAGACATAAGAGAGACCTACAACAGAGTGTAGGACATTCACCCCAGTGTACCTAATCCGTACAATCTGCTTATCACTCTGAACCCTGAGAGGAAATGGTATACTGTTCTGGACTTAAAAGATGCTTTCTTTTGCTTGCCTCTGCAAAAATATAGTCAGTTGCTGTTTGCTTGCTAGTGGGTAGACCCAGAAACTGGAACGTGTGGTCAACTAACTTGGACTAGACTCCCCAAAATGGTTGAAAAACTCCCCCACTCTCTTTGATGAAGCCCTCCAAAGAGATCTCAACAGCTTCAGAACTACGCACCCCGAAGTCACCCAGCTTCAATACGTGGATGACCTGCTACTGGCACCCAACACCAAGGATATCTGTGAATCTGGGACCCAAGCAGTATTATGTGAGCTTCCTCAACTCGGGTATAGAGCTTCTTCCTAAAAGGCCCAAATTTGCCAGCAAGAAGTAATCTTCCTGGGCTATTCCTTTAGGGGCAGTAAACGATGGCTCACTGAGCCCAGAAATCAAACGGTTGTGCAGAAACCACCCCCATCTAACAGCAGACAACACAGAGAGTTTCTTGGGACTGCTGGGTTTTGCAGGTTAAGGATTCCTGTGTTTGGGTCCTTAACTTCTCATTTACACCCGCTGTTAAAGGAGATGCCCAATTCTAATGGACCCCTGAGATCCAGCAAGCTTTTGATAATATCTAAGGACACTGACACTGTACTCCTCAACTTCACTGAGCAAAGCCTGAAATTTCAGAAAGCCCTACACTACGTTAAAAATGTACATCAGTTCACTCACCTTGGTTCAAAGAAATTGCAGGCATTCCTGAAGGATCAAGAACAGAGTTTTCCACTAACCGACTCACAGTGAAAGGAAATAACTGAACAGGTAAAAAAAAGCCTGTCGGGTCTGTCAATAGGTTAATGCTTACCCTTCCAACTTTCCTGCAGGAAAGCACCTACGAGGAACCAGACCAGGACAATTCTGGGAAGTGGACTTTACTGAAATTAAGCAAGCATGGTATGGACTTAAATATCTCCTACTCTTTGTAGATATATTTCAGGATGGATTGAAGCCTCCCCCCCCAAAAAAAAAAGGCGCAAATGGTGGTCAAGAAGATCCTGAAAGATATTTTTCCAAGGTACGGCCTGCCTAAGGTAATAGGGTCTGATAATGGACCAGCGTTCATGGCCCAGGTAACTCAGGGGTTAGCCAGGACCCTGGGAATTAATTGGAAGTTACATTGTGCTTATAGACCCCAGAGTTCAGGACAGGTAAAAAAATTAAATAGAACCATTAAAGAGACCTAAACGGAATTAAGCTTAAAGAGTAGCATAAAAGATTGGACTATGCTCCTGCCTTATGCACTATTTCATGCAAGAAATACTCCCTCTGTTTCTTTGTGTAACCTCACCCCCTATGAAATTCTCTATGGGGCCCCATCTCCAGTAAGGGACCTAACCCTAACTCAAAGATCTAACGATCCCTTCCACACCACCTTGCTTGACAGACTTAAAGTTCTGGAAGGAACTCAGCAATACCTGTGGAAACAGCTGGCCACTGCCTACCAACCTGCTGAAGAGGGTACTCCACATCTATATCAAGTAAGAGACTTTGTCTACATAAGACAACATCAGGTGTCATCCCTGGAACCCGGCTGGACAGGACCATACCAGGTGCTACTTATAACACCTACAGTGCTAAAGTTAGACGGAATCACTTCCTGGTTCCTAATTCTCATCTCAAGCCTGTGCCCTGTCCAGAATCTGGCTGAAAAATGAAAAAGACTGGTAACATTTTCAAATTGTAGATTCGCCATGTGAATAAGACTATAGACTCTCCAATTGGTCACCAGTAGTCCTAACCCTCATCAACCCGTTCAGCAGCGATGGCTGATCACAAATCCTACTAGACAAGAAGTATGGTCTATCGCACATACAGCCCACTTAGGGACCTGGTGGCCATCTCTCCACCAAGAAATTTGTCAGCTGGCTATACGTCTTTCCTATTGGGAAATCCCTGATGAAGAGGATCCCCAAAAATTCCATTAAATACTTTCCATACAATAGATAATGGAAACAAACATTATGGATGTAGAGACACGCGAGCCAGATGCAGGTTGGCTAGCCTAGATTACTGTTTGCCTGGCGGACTACCAAAGCCAAAAACAGCCACGACTGTGTGGGGGAAAAGCCAACTTCTTCTGTAAATAATGGGGATGTGAGGATACAGGGGCTACCTGGTGGAAGCAAAACTCCTCATCAAATTCAGTACACAGCATTGGCCATATTACCAGTTAGATAACAAAAACCGATGGCCACCAGAAGGGTCTCTAGATCCTCAAATTTTGCGTGACCTTTTCAACTTCGACAAGTGCTCAAAAGTGTGGAAGGAAATTCCCCTACGTGTAGGCCTTTTCCCTCCTATGCTCAAATCCTGAACTATGCTTCTCCAATAGATACTCACCCGCAGCCTTCTGCCCCAGACTCTCTGCTGTCACTCCCACATCAGCAACCTGATTTCTCAGCTCCAGTTACTAGATCAAAAACCCAAATTTCCGTCGGTTCTCAGACCATTGCCCCTTGCTGAGCTTGCAGGTACTGAGGTACCCTTCCACCCACTCACTCCTCTCTCCTCCTGTCAGTGCCCACACCGGGTCCCACCAGGTCCTCTTACCAGCTAACCCAAAGCTCAAACCAGCTAAGGAGTGCCCTCAGACGCCTATCAAAGATGTAATTCAAATGGCCTTTAAAGTTGCTTTGTCATCACTGAAAACAGGTTACTAAGAATTTAAAGTCCCTCACAGGCTTTTTGGGATACTCACTCCCGTCTTCCCCTCTGCTCTACCTGTTCTACTGCTCAAGTTTTGTTGCCAGGAAAATCCCAAACCCCTTTCCCATAATTCTTTTATATCTCTTTTTCCTCATCCTCAGATCCACGGAGCTGCTCTCATCCCCTGCCTTCCCTGTCTTCCCCTCTGTATCAGGCCCACAGAAAAGTCTTAAATGACCTTCTCCAGAAGTCTTCACCATGGCTGACTTTAAGCCTTTCAGCAACACAGTTCCTATAAAAGAGTTCAATGTAGATAAACTTCCTCTATTCGTGTTGCTCTGTTCTACTTGGCCACTGGCTGGAAAAATCAGCACTCCTAAGCTAGACACCCCCTTAGTAGTTTTTAACAAAATATATGAAGAAGGCCTCTGCCCTAGAGCTGGGGCTTCATAGAGATGGCTACATTTCTAAGATATAGAAGTTACCAACTGGGCTCCATGATAACAGCTGGCAGGGAGGAAAAGAAAAAAAAGAAGAAAAAAGCTCTCCCCCTCCCAGTTGTCCTTAAGAAGTTAACTTTCCCAGAACAGAGGAAAAAAAAAACAGAAACAAAAACTGCTTTTTGTGAACTTCTGCAGACTGTGAACTTCTGAGCCCCTTCCCTTACATGCTGGGTACAAAATTCTGAAACAACCTAAACTTTGGGTTCAGGGATTAATTGATTACAACAGAAGCAATGCCCTCTAAATCCGGATGCAACCAAATAAGACTGTTTCCCTGTCTTCTGTGCTATCTTAGGTACCTTGCCTTGTCCATCTCTACAGCAGTACAATTCTATACACTTAAACATTGTTTATGTTTTCATAAAATGGTCAACAGATGTGATTAATTATGTAATGGTGCAGATGTTTTCCAGAGTGCTCTATCATGACGCAGGTACATTTAAATATCAAATAGGGGGGCAAACAACCCGGTTCTGCCAGGAACCTGTATCCCTCACTTTAGTCATCCTATTATGAATAGGAGTTGCTGCAGGGGTGGGCACAGGAACCACTGCCCTGGTCCATGGGACACAACAAATGACCCAATTAGAAGCAGTAATAGACCAAAACTTAAAGATATTAAAAACCTCCTTCACAGCTTTACACGAATCTTTAACCTCTCTCTCTGAAGTTATTTTACAGAACAGTCGAGGGTTGGACCTCCTCTTCATGAGAGAAGGGGCCTTCGTCCTGCATTGAGGGAAGAATGTTGTTTTTATGCCGACCATACTGGAGTTGTAAAAGAATCTATGATTAAATTAAGAAGATGCCTTGAAGAGCATCAACAAGAGAGAGAGGCCCAAAAAAGGTGGTTTGAGTCTTGGTTCACAAAGCCCCCTCATTAACTACATTTTCATCAGCCCTGGCTGGTCCATTAATAATCCTCATATTATTGGTAATTGTAGGACCCTGTTTGATCAACCGTGTAGTTTCCTTTCTCCATGCTCAAATTGGACAAGTTAAACTTATGGTAATCAGAAAACAATATACCACACTAGTAAACATAAAATGTGACACCCCCAATGATCATTTTTATGATTAAAAGTAACCAAAAGAAGAAGTGGGGAATGAAAGGTTAATAAAATAGGTACTTGTCACTTCCAGTTTTTCGGTATGCTTAACAAAACACTGTTGATGTCTTGAGAACTGTTTGCTAATCTAGTTCCCTGAAAGTGCTGTACCCAACTGCAAAACTGCAGAATGTACTTCCTCACCCATTTGGACGCAAACCGCCCACTCACCCTGACCCATCAATAAACTTTCCTATCTGCCCTCTCCAAGGAAAGTATATAAGCTCTGCTTAAGCTGTTCTCAGGACTCTGTGCTCTATTCAAGGGAGCTCTGACCCCAGCATGCTGGACCCCCATAAATCCTTGGCTGTTGCATGAGACAGTCTCTGGTAGTCTCTTCCTCCGACACTCGCCTGACCTTTACATTGGTAAAATAATAAGTGTCATCTTTGCTTTTTGTGTCCAGAATATTACTGTGATAAAATGTATATGTAGATAAGGTGACGTGAGTATTTCTTCCACCATTTCTGGGAGCAATATTTTGAAGATGTATAAATTAGTATTGGGGGTACAAATAGGTATATCCTGTGACTCTGAATATAGAGATAATGCATGAATAGACCATAATGTGAATAAATAATACAATGGGTTCCAAATTTAAATAATGGATTCCATTGATATCTGAAAATATACAGGAAATCTTATATTGATATACATACATTCATTTCAACCACTAATACATCTAATGGTAATATTAGGATTATGGTTTATCATGAAGAGTGTGTGAGTTTTGCTTCAAAAGTGATCATGGAAATTAAAAATAATGTGTTTGGAAAGAAGTCTCATGAAAAGCCCAGTCAAGAAACCTAGAGGAATTTATGTGTTCTGAAGCAGGAAGTGATGAAAGTGAAACAACTGCCTATAAGTTTGCTAACTTGTGGATGGAATATATATCCTATCATGTGCATAAATTGAAGAAATAGTATTGTACCAGTGCTGAATAAAAATGACCTTCAAAATACACATCATGTCCCACTGGAATCTACTTGCATTGATGTTAAACTGGGTCAGTTACTGTAAAAATAATAGTATTTGTATGCAAAATAAACTGAAGTTAGTTTTAAGTACTGGAAACAAATATGTATTTCAGGTGGATGAATATTTCTGTGAAAAATCTTGTGAAAAGTTGATTATAAATCCATATACATGAACATGAATGAATTTAGAGAGTGTATATAAGACACATATATTTCTGGAGAGTATATATATATATATATATATATATATATATATATATATATATATATATATATACACACACACACACACACACACACACACACATACACACACACACAAAATACACACACACACAGACATTAAATTAGCAATATATATGCCAATCGAAATTTATCATGATATATATATCATCCACAGATGCAAAAATATTTCTTTAATTGAACATGGATTTATGTATAATGTTGTTCTACTAGGAAGCTCACCTATAGGTTGAATTTTCAGTTCCAACAGCGTTTAAGAGGAGTGATCACTTCTCACAAATTGTATTTGCCAAATCAGCCACCTCACAAAAATGTACATGTGATACCAGGTATGATTCTATATGTGCATTTAAAAGTACATGTGCTAAATAGGATACAGAGAAAGGGAGACAGGAATTCACATATTTGTTAACCTTAAAAACACATGGAGAACTATTTAAATTAAATATTGACTAGATTTATAACACCTACCATTAATCATGCAAAATACAAGTACAACTATACACTATGATTTCTCCTAACTGCTTGTATTCCTATTCTGTTTGTGTTATTTTTCTCCATCATATTAGGAGTAGTAGTCAGAGTCTAGTAGGGTATGGGTTCATGTCAGAGATTCAGTATTTTGAATGGAAAATTGTAAAATGAATGCAATGTGTATGTAAATATGTGCTACAAAAAAATGTTCACACTCTCATCCAGAACATTGCCTTGACATTGCCTTTGTTCCGAGTAAGACACAATTAGAGGAGAAAAGTTAGAAAATCTGTGAATATATATCAGGAATGAAAAATGCTCAGGAGTTCACAACCTCCGAGGTGGTAGAGGAGTTTTCAAAAGTAAGGGACAGGGTAAACATTTCTCAAACATGGAGCTCTGCTGGTGTAAAGACTTCTTGAGAAACTTCCTCTGAGGTTGGGCACTTAAAAATATATGTTGTTGTTAGGAGCTTTAGCTTCCTTTGTTGGGAGACCATCAAATCTGGGTGTGCAACAATGTGACCTGGAGGATATTGTTTCTAATTTTCCAATGAACATGAGGCAGCCATGCTGAATACTCTCTTTGTAGTTTAACTATGGTCACTGGGTTGTAAGTGTCTCCACGTGTGGACTGTGAAGCCATTTGGTCATTCTCCAATTTTCGTGGTGTTTCTCACAGGTGCACTGGGAGTTTGGTATTTGCTTCATGAAATACAAGGAGCTAAACTGGGACACAGTGCTGGAGAGAGTTCTGTCCCGTGTGGAGGGTCACGGTCTGCATGAGAATGCACCAACCAGGATTCAATTCCACATAAGTTGCCCCCATTACCATAGCAACCTGATTCTGAACATTGCCCTGAAACCTCTCTATATAAAAAACACCTTTGCATAGAAGGGTCTGCTGGCTGTACCATGTCAGTCACAAGCCTTTGGGAAGCTAATGGCAGATCCACATGTCACCACCACACATGTTTTATCACACACCTTCACACCACTGCTCTAGGCCCACTAATGAGCAGGATCCAACTTACTGGCATCACTGTTCTACACAAATTTCATGAAACCCAGTAAATCAAGGCACTGTCTGGTACACTCATCATCAGCAACAGGACATCCAAAAGTTCTCCAGTGCCACCTGGTCATGGGAATTTCAAAAATTTCATGGTATTTATCAAGCCATTTGTCAAGGATGAAGTTGGAGGCTCTGGGGGTTTCAATTCATTCAGGAACCATTAAATGTTGAGGAAGCTCATTTCAATGAAAGCTCTAGAGAACACTCACAGGCAAGGCTTCCCAAAGAGTAGCCAAAAGGTCACATGAAGCCAGGCCCATTGAGGTCTACAATGTGAGGTCCATGCGTGTTTTGACTCAACTGTGGCTGCAAAGTCTTTCAGAATAAAATCATGTGATATCCTGGCTGAGATTCCCAGTGCTCTGTGGAAAGCCACTCTGGGCTAGATCTCAGGTTCCAAGGGCAACTCTCATGCATGGCCTAGTAAAATTCAAACACAATTGATGACAATGCTTCTCTGAGGTCAGTTCCAGAACTCAGACTCTAAGGGGAATCACACCAGAGTTAAAGCCCAGGTAAACCCAGGCATCTCTTCCAACTGCCACACAACTTACCACAATTCAAAACAAAATTCTCCCACATGGCCCTTATCTTCTTCCATGTAGACCCTCATCATAACCTCTGGATGGAGTTTTCCATGAGGGACACAGACCAAGACAATGTCCAAAATAACCTACCTTTCCCCCGATTTGCCTAAAATCAGTGTGGCCTGGAAACCCTGACTGTGAACGAGGAGTGATCAAATAGGTCTGCCATTAATACTGCTTGGGTTCTCCAATTTGAGACCTACTGACTGTGGGGTTTAGATTCTTTATGTGAATTGGAGTAATGAGAACACCCAAGCACGTATGGGCTAGCCTCTGCAGGGCTTTGAATAACTCACTTGACCCAAAGGATCCCTATTCTCACTTGATAGATGTCAGGAACCTTTGAAAGGAAGGCGAGAGTCTTCATCCACAATGACAGCTCTTTTGGCTATTTGGTTCTGTATGCATCCATGGGATCTTTCTTTAGATCCATCAGGTGCTGAGAATCTAAGCCACAGCCTCACACAGGGCCAAGAGGCTGATTCAGACACACCCCTTTCCAAAGCAATTAAGCAAAGAGCCCTAGGTGATGCCCATTCATTTCCATTTGAAAACTGTTTTCTTCAGGCTTCACAAATTGGTGGCCCGAGGCAAAGAACTTCGTGACATTCATAGCAACAGAATAATAGGTAAGCAAAAGGAGTGCATATCCCACTTGAATCAAAGTGTGAAATATGATATATCAAGAACTATGTAATGTTTTGAACAACCTACAATAAAAATTAATTAAAAAAAAAAGGCCCAAAGCAGGGTTTCTCCACTGAGATTTAGTGGTCACACATATTTCTGATTTTTCTGAGATGCTCACAATTCACTTGAGCTATCCAGTACATGGCCATGTCACAGAGCTTGGAGGTGGTACATACCTTAGAGACAAAACCATGAGACTATTCTGGAGAGGGGCCAGAATTCTGGAAGAAAACTGTAACTTAGGAAGATTGCAGGTGTTACCCATTGATAAGGCAATCTGAACTCCATTCATAAATTGGGCAGGATGAATTCTGGGAAGCTTTCTACTAGACAGGACACATCCATTGATGCATTCTTTTTTTCTAATGAGTACAACCACGGACACAGTGAGGTAAACAGACATAGAAACACTCGCCTTGTCAAATGACTTACAATAAACAGTTCATTCCACAGCACATAAAGCGCCTTGCCTACCTATTCTCAGAAAATGAGACAAAACCACAAACCAACACCCACAAAGGCAGCTCCTTCCCCCAAGAAGGTCTGTTACTATCCGGAGTGTCCTCTGACTGGTGGGCCATATTATTTTCCCCCTAAATGGCCTGAAATGTCTCAGATCTGGTCTCCTTGGCCAACTCTGTGAAGGTGTCAGGACCCAGAGGTGAGCCACTACCTGCTTTCTCAGGAAAGGCCCCTCTTCAGAGCTTTACTGGCATTTTGCAATCCTCACATCAATAGGTACCAAGAAAGACTTACTCTGTCCTTGGTAAATCCAAACAAGTGAGACCACTGGGACTGGGACTGGGACTGACTCTGGGTGCCTGGCTTCATGAATCTCAAGTTCTGAGATTTCCTTCACTAAGGAAGTGATGTGAGGTCACTTCCTTCAGGAACTGAATGAGGTCACTGCCTTGGCAATCACTTTGTCCAACCAGTGGCTTCCAAGTCTCACATGAAAAGGAGGCTGTCCCTAATTCCTGTGACAATTTCACAAGTTAGAATCTTATATCAACCATAGGCACCCGGGAACAGCTACCCACACAGGCCTGGTTTGGTCCATCTTCTCTACATTAAGAATAGAGAGGCTGATTCAGACAGAAACCTTCATCCTGACCAGGTTGTTTGCCATTGAACATGACTTTTGCTCTCTCAGGTTCTTCATAGCTGCGTATATATTCTCCAGTGATCATTTCAGCATGGAACTTTGAGGGTCTCAGTAGGTGGAAGACCCCCTACATTTCTTTACTGTAAGACCAACTCTGTCCCTTCCCTCTGTAAATTTAGATTGAGGGAACAGTGTATGGTTAGGGTTAACAACATGTTTTATTTGTGTTAGGAATCATTCTGCTGGATGAATAATGGTATTGGGAACCTGAAATATTTATAAGAATATGTATTTGAAATATAAGTATGAAAAGAGAAATCTAGGTAAGATTTGAAGCCAGGAAGGGCATTGGGCCCTTGATTATGATATTTAGCTTTGAATTACATTCTGCAATGTGGTCGCAGGTAAATCTACATAAAATGGAATAAAACCTAGTACCTCAGATGCCTGAATGTCGAAGAGAACATCCAGTCAAAAAGGGATAGTCAGTAGGATTAGGAAAATAGTAGGTTTAGGTTGAAGAGTGAGTCTTTGAGTTGGAAATATAGTTCTTTAGCAATAGGGTTTCGTTTAGAGACTGAATGAAAATATCAGCACATATGAAGAGTCAGTCACAATGATGAACTGGGGAAAATATGTAGGAAAGCAGATATAAAATAGAGACATTAGGAAATCAGGCAAAGTATAAAGTGAGTAACAGGATTAGACATTTTCAACAGGGTTGAGGTTGAATATATGATATTAGAAGAAACAAATATGTAGTCACCAATAGGATTGAAATTTGAGAGCATTAGGCGACCTGGACATGGATGGTTTTAGTAATATATATTCACGTTCAATTTAGGTTTTGGTACAATCATAAGTGTTACCTTTACATTTGTGTCCAGAATATTACTGTGATAAAAATGTATATGTAGATCAGGTGATATGAGTATTTCTTCCACCATTATGGGGAGCAATATTTTTACAACCTATAAATTAGTATTGGGGAAAAAAATAGGTGTACCCTGTTTTGATGAATATAGAGATGATGAATGAATAGACCAAACTGTGAATAAATAATATAACTGGACCCAACATTAGAAATTGGAATTGGAATAAATTGATATCTGAAAATATACAGGAAATCTTATATTGATATTGGCATACATACATTCATTACAACCAGTTGTACATCTAATGGTAATATTAGTGTTACGGTTGATCATGAAGAGTGTGTGAGTTTTGCTTCAAAACTGATTGTGCAAATCGGAAATAATGTGTTTGCAAAGAAGTCTCATGAAAGACCAGTCAAGAAACATGGAGGAATACATGTGTTCTGAAGCAGGAAGTGATTGAAAGTGAATCAAAAGTTTTAAATTTTGAAATTTTGGATGAAACATTTATCCTTTGATGTGCATAAACTGAAAAAATAGTACTGTACCAGTGTTGAATAAAAATGAATGTCAAAATACACATCATGTCCCATAGAAATCTACTTGCATTGATATTAACCTGGGTAAGTTACTGCAGAAATATTAGGATTTGTATGCACCTTTCATTGAAGTTAGTTTTCAGTACTAGTAAACAAATATGTGTTTCAGGGGGATGAATATTTCTGAGAATAATCTTGTAAAAATTTGATTATAAATCCACATACATGAATATGAATGTATTTAGGGAGTGTATAATAAGACACATATATTTTATATTTTAAAAAATCTGGAGATTGTATATATATATATATATATATATATATATATATATATATATACACACACACACAAACACAAAACACACACAGACATTAAAGAGTAGCAGTATATAGGCCAATCGAAATTCATGGTGAAATATATATCGTCCACTGATCCAAAAATATTAATTTTACTGAACATGGATTTATGAATAATGTTGTTCAACTAGGAAGATCACCCATAGGTTGAATTTTAAGATCCAACAGCATTTACGAGGAGTTATCTCTTCTCATAATTTTTATCTGCCACGTCAGCCTCCAAACAAGTATGTACATGTGATACCAGCTAGGATTCTATATGTGCATATAAAAATACATTTGCTGAATAGGCTACAGAGAAAGGGAGATAGAAATTCACATATTTGTTAACTTTAAAAACACATGGATAACTATTTCAATTAAAAATTATCTAGATTTATAACACCTACCCTACATAATGCAAAAGGCAAGTCCAACTATACACCATGCCTTCTCTGTACTGCTTGTATTTCTATTCTGTTTGGGTTATTTTTCTCCATCATATTAGGATTAGTAGTCAGAGTCTAGTAGGGTATGGGTTAGTGTCAGGGATTCAGTATTTTTAATGGGAAATTGGAAAATGAATCCAATGTGTATGCAAATATGTGCTACACAAAAATCTTCCCACTCTCATCCACAACAATGCCTTGACATTACCTTCACCCCAGGTAAGACACAATTAGAGGAGAAGAGTTAGAAAATCTGTGAATGCAAATCTGGAATGGAATATGCTCAGGAGTTCACAACCTTGGAGGTGGTAGAGCAGTTTCCAAAAGTAAGGGACATGGTAAACACTCCACAAACATTGAGCTCTGCTGGCCTAAAGACTTCTTGAGAAACTGCCTCTGAAGCTGGGCACTTGAAATATATGTTGTATTAAGGAGTTTTAGCTTCTTTTGTAGTGAGACCATCAAAGCTGGGTCTGCATCTATATGACCTGGAGAACATGGATTCTTATTTTCAAATGAACCTGAGGCAGCAGTGCTGAATTCTCTCTTTGTAGGTAAAGTGTGGCCACTGGAGGCTAAGTTTCATCCTGTGTGGACTGTGAAGCCATTTGGTCCTCCTCAAATTTTTGTGGTGGTTCTTGCTGCTGCACTGGGGCTTTTGGTTCTTGCTGCTGCACTGGGCTTTTTGAACAACAAGTTCAACTGGGACACAGTGCTAGAGGGAGTTCTGTCACGTGTGGTGGGTTAGGGTCTGCAAGAGAATGAAACAACCAGGCTTCTTTCTCACATAGCTTGCACCCTTGACCATATCAACCTGATTCTGATCATTACCTTGAAAGCTCTCCAAATAAAAAGATGCCTTTACAAATAAGGGTCTGCTGGCTGCACCATGTCAGTCACAAGCCATTTGGAAGCAAATGGGCTAATCACATGGACCCACCACAGATGTTTTATCACACACGTGGCTACCACTGCTCTAGGCCCACTACTCAGCAGGCTCCAACTTACTACCATCTCTGTTCTACATTATTTTTATAAATTCCAGTCAATCAAGGCACTCTCTGGTACACTCATGATCAGCAGCAGGACATCCAAAGATACTCCAGTGCCACCTGGTCATGGGAATTTCAAAAATTTCAAAGTATTTATCTAGCCATTTTTCAAGGATGTAGTTGGGAGGCACTGTGGCTTTCAAGAACCATTAAATGTTGAGGAAGCCCATTTCAGTGAAACTCTGGAGAACTTTCATAGGCAACGCTTCCCATAGAGTGGCCAAAAGGTTACATGAAGCCAGGCCTATTGAGGTCTACAATGTGAGTTCCATGTGTGTTTTGACTCTCAAGTATGGCTGCCAAGTCTTTAAGAATAAAATCATGGGATAATTTGGCTGAGATTCCCAGTGCTCTGTGGAAAGCCACCCTGGACCTTGATCTAAGTTTATAAGGGCGACTCTCATGCATGGCTTCCTAAAATCCCAACTCGATTCATGGCAATACTTCTCTGAGGTCACTTCCAGAACTCAGTCTCTAAGGGGATTCACACCAGAGTTCAAACCCAGGTGGACCCAGTCATCTCTTCCAACTGCCACACAAATGACCACAATTAAAACCAAAATAGTCCCACATGGCTCTCATCTTCTTCCATATAGACACTCATCATAACCTCTAGCTGGAGGTTTCTATGAGGAGCGCAGGACAAGACAGTGTCCAAAATACGCACTCTTGCTCGTCATTTCCATAAAGTCAGAGTGGCCTGGACACCCCTTCTGTGAACCAGAAGTGATCAAAAAGGCCTACCATTAATACTGCTCAGCTTCTCCAATTTGAGGCCTACTGACTGTGGGGTTTAGATTCTTTATGTGCATTGGGGTCATGAGAAAACCCAAGCACCTCTTGGCTAGCCTCCGCAGGGCTTTGACGAAGTCATTTGACCCAAAGGATTCCTATTCTCACTTGATAGAGGTCAGGAACCTTACAGAGGAAGGCAAGAGATTTTATCCACAATGACTGCTCTTTTGGCCATTTTGGTTTTGGATGCACACATGGCATCTTTCTTTAGATCCATCAGGTGCTGAGAATGCAAGCCACAGCCTCACACACAGCCAACAGACTGGCTCAGACACATCCCTTTCAAAAGCAATTACTCAAAGAGAGACAGGTGATGCTCATTCATTTCCATTAGAAAACTGTTTTATTCAGGTTTCACAAAGTGGTGCCTTAGGCAAAGACCTTCCTGACATTCAGTGCTACAGAACAATAGGTAAGCAAAGGCCCAAAGCAGGGATTCTCCACTGAGACACTCATGATCACACAGATATCTGAGTTTCCTGAGATTCTCGCCATTCCCTTCAGCTATCCAGTACACGGCCATGTCACAGAGCTTTGAGGTGCTACATATCTTGGTCACAAAACCATGAGTCTATTCTGGAGAGTGGCCAGAATTCAAGAAGAAAACAGAAACTTAGGAAGACAGCAGGTCTTGCCCATCAATAAGGCAAGCCTCCGTCCTTTCATAAATTGGGCAGGATGAATGTGGGGAAGCTTTCTCCTAGACAGGACACATCCATTGATGCATTTTCTTTTGTAATGTCTACAACCATGGACACAGTTGGATACACAGACATAGAAACACTTGCTTTGTCAAATGACTTACTAGAAACAGTCCATTCTAAACCAAAGAAACCGCCTTTCCTACCTATTCTCAGAGCATGAGACAAAACCACATACACACACTCATTCCCACAAAGGCACCTTTTTCCCCCAAGAGGGTCTGTGACTATCAAGAGTGTCCTCTGCCTTGTGGGCCATACTATGTTCCCCCGAAATGGCTTCTCTATTCTCAAATCTGGACTCCTTGGCCCACTCTGTGAAGTTGTCAGGAGCCAGCGGTGAGCCAATACCTGCTTTCTCAGGAAAGACCCCAATTCAGATCTTTCCTGGCATTTGGCCATCCTCACAACTGTAGATACCAAGAAAGATTGACTCTCTCCTTGGTAAATCCAAAAAGTGAGACTTCTGTGACTGTTATTGGGCCTGACTCTGGCTGCCTGTTTTCAGGGATCCCAAGTTCAGAGAGTTCCATCACCAAGAAAGTGAGGTAGGTCACTTCCTTCATGAAGTGAATGAGCTCACAGCCTTGGCAACCACTTTGTCCTAACAGTTGCCTCCAAGGGTCCCATGAGATGGAGGCTGCCCCTACTTCCTGTGACACTTTCACAAGTTAGAATGGTATATCAACCATTGGTACCGGGGAAAAGATCTCCACACAGGCCTGGTTTGGTCCATTTGCTCTATATTAAAAAGAGAGAGGCTTATTCAGACACATCCCTTCATAGTGACCAGGTTGTTTGCCATGGAAGCTAACTTTTGCTCTCTCAGGTCCTTCATAGCAGTCTACATCTTCTTCGGGGATCATTTCTGCATGGATCTTTGATATTCTCAGCAGGTGGAAGATCCCCAACATTCCTCTTTTGTAAGACCAACTCTGTCCCTGCACTGCTCTAAAGTTAGATTGAGGGAACAGTGTATGGTTAGGGTTAATAATATGTTCAATTTTGGTTAGCAATCATTCTGCTGGATGAATAATGGTATTGGAAACCTGTGATATTTACAAGAATATATAGGTAAAATATAACAGAAATCTAGGGAAGATTTGAAGCCAAGTAGGGCATTGGGCCCTTGAGTGGGATACTTAGCTTTGAATTATATTCTGCACAGATGTCTCAGATAAGTCAATATACAATGAAATTGGATCTTGTACCTCGGATGATTGAATAACAAACAGAACATCTAGTCATAAAGGAATAGTCCGTAGGATTACCAAGGTAGTCAGCAGGTTTATAAAGAAGAGTGAGTATAGGATTTGGACCAAAAGTTCTTTACAAATAGGGTTTCGGGTAGAGAGTGAATGTAAATGTCAGCACATGTGAAGAGTCAGTCACAATGATGAACAGGGGAAAATATGTAGGAAAGCAGACATAAATAGAGACATTAGGAAATCAGCAAAAGTATAAAGTGTGTAATTGGTTTAGACATTTTCAACAGGGTTGAGTTTGAATATATAATCTTAGGAAGAAACAAATATGTTGTCACAAATAGGATTGAATTCGAGAGCATTAGGTAACCAGGACTTGGATGTTTTTTTGTAATCCATGTTCACTTTCCATTTAGGCTTTTTTAAAATCATAAGTGTGACCATTGCATTTCTTGTCCAGAATATTATTGTGATAAAATGTATGTGTAGATCAGGTGACATGAATATTTCTTCCACCGTTTCTGGAGCAATGTTTTGTAGACGTATAATTTAGTATTTGGGGTACAAATAGGTGTACCCTGTGTCTATGAATATGCAGATTATGCATGAATAGACCATACTGTGTATAAATAATATAACTGGTTCCACTTTAAATAATGGATTGAATTGATATCTGAAAATATAAAAGAAATCTCATATTGATATGCAATCATTCATTCCAACCACTTATACATCTAATGGTAATATTAGGGTTATATTTTATCCTGAAAAGTGTGTGAGTTTTGCTTCAAACGTGATTATGGAAATCAAAAATAATGTGTTTGGAAAGAAGTATCATGAAAAGAATAGTCAAGAAACCTGGAGGAATTCATGTGTTCTGAAGCAGGAAGTGATTGAATGTGAAACACATGCATATAAATTTGCGAACTTTTGAATGAAATATATACAGTATGATGTGCATAAGCTGGAGAAATAGTAATGTAGCAGTGTTGAATAAAAATGAACATCAAAATACACATCATGTCCCCTAGGAATCTACTTGCATTGATATTAATCTGGGTCAGTTACTGTAGACATATTAGGATTTTTATGCACCATTTACTGAAGTTAGTTTTCAGTACTAGGAAACAAATATGTATTTCAGGTGGATGAATATTCTGAGAATAATCTTGTGGAAACTTGATTTTTAATCCATATAAATCGCAAAACATTATAAACAAAAAACACACACAGACATTAAAATGTAGCATAGTATATGCCAATTGAAATTCATCTTGAAATATATATCATCCACTGATCCAAAACTATTTGTTTAATGAACTTGGATTCATGAATAATGTTGTTCAACTAAGAAGCTCCCCCATAGTTTGAATTTTCTGTTCCAACAGTGTTTAGGAGGAGTGATCTCCTAAATGTGTATGCAAATATGTGCTACACAAAAATATTTCCACTCTCATCCAGAACAATGACTTGATATTACCTTCGCCCCAAGAAAGACACAATTGGAATAGAAGAGTTAGAAATTCTGTGAATACATATCTGGAATTAAAATGCTCGGGAGTTCACAACATTGGAGTTTGCAGAGGAGTTTCCAAAAGTAAGGGAGAGGCTTGATAGACCCAACCTGATTTTTTATTAAAATTGGGAACCATCTTGCCACAAAGCCGTGAAAAGATAATTTTGGCTTTACTCTAAATTACTGCAAATTCTGAACCTGCTTGGAACGCCTGCCCGTGCCTTGAACTCATCCACACCTGGCTCTCTGACCAGATAACAGTACTTTCTGAAACTTTAGTGACACCTCATAAATATTGGCCTTCCCTGGCCAGACAACAACCCTCTCTGAGGCCCTAATGGTCCTCATTATTTTTGATATTGGGGCCAGCAAAAAAAAAAAAATGTAAACTACCATTAGTGTGATGCTTTCAAAGTTTTGTTATCTGTAACCACCCGTTTGTGTAACTTTCTGGGCTATATAGCTGGGCTGTAGGAAAGGTGGGGTTGCTGTCTTGTTCCCGCCATTTTGGGAAGGAGAGGCAGCCCAGCCTGTTGAAACAATAAGCTTGCCTTAATTTGATTTTAATTGGAGTCAGTGGTCTTTTCTTGCATCCTAGTCCAAAATTTTGGAGTTCCCCAGTGAGATGACCCTGCCCGAGCAGATCACAAAACCAGACTGCTGAAAATTCTGAAGCTGGCCTTCCCTCCAGGGCACTGGGCTGGAGAACCACTCTAGGAGGTGCACAACTTGAGATGTTCCAAGGCCTTGGAGTGAGCCGTCAGTCTGGGGAGCACTGCAGTGAACCACCACACTAAAACTATTATCAAGCCCCTGGTGGAGGAGGCCTCCATAGGTAAGTTGCGCCTTTATAACATCTGATATCTGGTTAAGGGAGATCTCTTCTGATGACAGAGAGGTGGCCTGGGGAGGCTCACATACACTCCTGTCCAGGACAGTAATGAGAATCATGCTGTCCTCTGTTCTGTTCTGTAGGGAATTCCTCTGGAAGGGTAGAGAGGTGCCGATGGGCACACACATGCTCCTACCCTGGAGCTTTAGCAAGATGTTGCATTGCTCCTCTGTTTTTCTGTTTCGGCACCAGGATTCTGTTTTTCTGTGTTTTGTTCTGTGGTCTATATGTTTTTTGTTGTTTTTTTTGTGCGTTTTTTTGTTTGATTTCTGTGGTAAAATTTTAAGGATATTGGACGTGAAAAAGGGTAACAAAGCAAGTAAGCCTGACACCCTTTCGACTGTGTTTTAAGGAACTGTGATGAACTTTACCCACCTTTGTTAAGCAGGAAGAAAGAAGCCCCTAGCTGGCTGCCTGGAGCACACCCACTGCACAGGGCAATGCCTGCTGGGGAACGAAGAACTGAGTATACCCCAGGTTAACAAGTGAAACTCTTTAAAATCCCTTGTCACTCCAGATCATGAGAGTCACAACCTTTTGGCAGAGTCCCCTTGTTTTTCCTTTGTTAGCAAAGCAATAAACCTCCATTTTCTTTTTCTCAAAACCCTGTCCTCATTATTAAATTAGCATTAATTTGCTTCAGGGTCAGAAACCGAACTTTAAGTTACAAATTTTGATACCCGGCCCCGTCCCAGAACTTTTTGAGAGCTGACGACTGAAATGTTAGGAGATGGTGCATGCTTGGAGTGGACCCAAAACAGAAGAGCTAATCCTGTAAGTAAAAGGAGGGACTGAGGGACCCCAGCAACTGCCAAAGCCCTGTTGCTTCAGGGAATTCCCTCCTTCCTTCCCTGCACTGTAAGAATTATGACACCTCTGTCTTCTTTTAAAAGAGAAAAATAAAAAGGGGACACTAAATGCAGTAAAGTCACCATGGAGACCCTTGATTTTACATTTCAGGTAGCTTCTCTGTGAAAACATCTGGTCCCCTTGTGGGGACATCTGTGGTGCCACTGGTGCAGGAGATTTTTCTCTTATCTGCTCTGTTTTAAAGGCTTCTGTCTGTCAGCCATATTCTGGAGTTCCTTTCTGTCTGTCTTGTGCCTTTGTTTTTGGCACTTTAAGACATGTGCAATAATGTGTTTATATTATAAATTGTTTCTTGAGAATGATCTTAGCTGAATGTGTGTCTAAATGATGATGTTTTATTGTAAAAATCTGGTATCTGAATGCGTTTTTTGAAGCATTGCACAATATTGCAGTTAAAAGTCGGGTTTAGGTAATTGTTTAGTTTTTGATTTCAGATAATTCATGCCAGAGAACTTAAATACTTAGGATGGAAAACTAAAGAACTCTACTTCCAAGTTGGCAAGTAACTTCCAAATCATGCAGTCTTTTTTTCTCCAATTCTGAATTGGGTAGCCTGGGAAAATGTCACTGTGTTTACCAGTGCATTAATTTGGACAAGGATAGTAAATCATAGTATGATATCTGTTGACAAAACAAGATGTAAAGATATAAAATTTTGTGAATTGTATCTTAAACTTGTAGCATGATTTTCAACATCCTAACCAGAAAATTATGGTTAAAATGCCTTAGGCCTGAGGTGTCTGCTCAGAATAGCAGTTTTTTCCTGCTCCTTCCAGACCTCAGCCAGGACTTCTGTTGAAATGCAAATGAAAGTCTCCTGTAAGCTCAGTAGGAGACTGATCTGAGGCCTAAGGGAAAAAAATGGTAAATTGTATGGTATTTACTAATTACCGGCCAGTCATTTTTTCTAGGACTCATAATTTTTTCTTAGATTCTTTTTTTTTTTTGAGTTTATGATTTTGATCCTACAGACCTAGGTTAATGTTTTTCTGATCAGTTTTATCTTTGACCAACTGTGGAGTTTTAAAAACATTGCAATGGTGATTTCACCTGTGAAAAGCTACAAGGCCTTCACTATTATTAGGTGTGCACACTTTTGTTATGTGTTTTATGTCTCTCTCTCTCTCTCTCTCTCTCTCTCTCTCTCTCTCTCTATATATATATATATATATATATATATATATATATACACATATGTCCGTATATCATTCAAATGATAGACAAATTAACATATATAAGGAGCACTCATATAAAAAAGCGCTCATAAAAACAAATTTTAAAAAGTGGACCACAGATCTTTAATTCACGTGGTTTAAATGTTTCAATTTAGATTGGATAAACAGATAAATATAAATGTCTTCAAATTTATGCCTATAAGTTTTTCTAGGTGTTCAAAAATCTAATAAAATATTATTGTCTACCAAAGGTCTATATGACTTTGTTCTAGGACTTTTCCTTCAACCAAAAAATGGTTTACACTGTTCAATACATTTGTCTAATATTTTGATTAAAAAGTAAAGTAAATTTGATTTGGATTTACTCATTCATGAGTGTTTTTGTTTGATATCTGATTGATATACTAAGGTCTATCAATTTTTAGTACAAAATCGGTATAAAATGTTTACAATCTTATACAGACTTTCTACTAAAGTCTGTGTAAGATTGTAAAAATTAGTCATGTGTTAAAGAGACAAAAATTTCTTAAAACATAAGATTACTCATAACATTGTGTTTATTAAGTCTTATTTTTTCCAGAGCAAGCAACCATAAAAATTAAACAACTGTTTAAAACAGAACTGTTATTTTAGAGCACTGTACTGCCATTTCTTTAAAAGATAAACTTGGTTAATGTAGAAACATCAATGTAACTGTGATGCTATTAATGTGCTCATATCTTCCAGTTATACAACTCGATAAGGTAGAAACATTAAAAGAGCATTATATCAAGCTGGTGTTCTGAAGTTGTATGGTAAATAAAATATATATTGGGGATTTATTTACCTGTTATCAATAAGATATGTAAAGTTTTATGTTACACTTTACATTGTGCAACAATTTAAATGTATTTTTAAATTAATGAGAGCCTAATCTATTTGAATGTTAAAAACATTCAGCCATTCTTTAATTCATGTTTCAAAAGTGATATTATATGGTGTTAGCTAATGTTCATGTGACCTCAAGCAATTTATGTAAACTTTGTAAAAGGATATTAAAAAACGAAGATCAGCTTTAGAACTAAAACACTTATGATTTATAAAAAGCCCTGTCTTACCTGAGATAAGGCTCTGTGTCCCATCTTACTACATGTGAGAATGACTACGAAAGCAGTAGGTCAGATTTTATTTCATTTAAAGTTATGTTCAAAAGTTTTGTTTTTTTCTTTTTTTTTTTTTTCTCTCAAGTAAACTTGAGATCTCAAACAGGGAATATAAAGTAAAACTCACCCAAAAAATTCAGGGTAGCATTACATTAACTAAGTATTTTTACTCTTGTTAAAAAATCTTGTTTTTTAATTTGCTTATAAGTGATCTAAAGATTCCCTGTTGGTGTTTTAACTATGGCTGGAATCTTTCAGAATAAAATCTTGTGATATCCTGGCTTAGATTCCCAGTGCTCTGTGTAAAGTCACCCTGGGCCAAGATCTCAGATTCCAATGGTGAATCTCATGTGTGGCCTCCTGAAATCCCAACACAATTCATGGCAATACTTCTCTGAGGTCAGTTACACAACTCAGTCTCTAAGGGGAATCACAACAGAGTTCAAGCCCAGGTGGACCCAGGCATCTCTTCAAATTGCCACACAAATGATGACAATTAAAACCAAAACACTCTCACATGGCCCTCTTCATCTTTTTATATAGACACTAATCATAACCTCTAGCTGGAGGTTTCCATGAGGGGCACAGCCCAAGACAGTGTCAAAAATAATCTCCCTTGTCCCTCATTTGCCTAAAGTCAGGGTGGCCTGGACAACCTTAGTGTGAACCAGAAGTGATCAAATAGGCCTGCCGTTAATACTACTCCACTTCTCAAATTTGAGGCCTACTGACTGTGGGGTATAGATTTTTAGTGTGAATTGGAGTTATAAGAAAACCCAAGCACCTATTGTCTCCCCTCTGCAGCCCTTTGAAGAACTTATTTGACACAAATGATCCCTATTCTCACTTGATGGAGGTCAGGAATCTTACAGAGGAAGTCGAGAGGCTTCATCCACAATGACTGATCTTTTTTCCATTTAGGTTTTGGATGCCCACATGGGATCTTTCTTTAGATTCATCAGGTGCTGAAAATCTAAACCACAGGCTCACACAGGGCCAAGAGGCTGATTCAGATACATCCATTTCCAAAGCAATGAAGCAAAGAGCCACAGGTGATGCCCATTCATTTCCATTTGAAAACTGTTTTCTTCAGGCTTCACAAAGGGGTGGCCTGAGGCAAAGACCTTTCTGACATTCAGAGCAACAGAACAATAGGTAATCAAAAGGCCCCAAGCAGGGTTTCTCCATGGAGACTTTCCTTGTTACTCTAATATGTGAGTTTTCTGAGTTGCTCGCCATTCCCTTCAGCTATTCAGTACATGGCCATGTCACAGAGCTTGGAGGTGGTACATATCTTGTACAAAAATACATGATACTAATCTTGAGAGTGGCCAGAATTCATGAAAAAATGGAAAATTAGGTAGATAGCAGGTGTTGCCCATGGATAAGGCAAGCCTCAGTCCATTCATTAGTTGGAAAGGATGCATGCTGGGAAGCTTTCTACTAGACAGGACACACCCAATGAGCTATTTTTTTCTAATATCCACAAAGAAAAACACAGTGGGATACACGGACATAGAAACAGTCTCCTTGTCAAATGACTTACTGGAAACAGTCCACTCCAATCCAAACAAACCTCCTTTTTTACCTATTCTCAGAACATGGAAAAAAACCACAAACACAAACCAACACCCACAAATGCAACTCCTTCCCCCAAGTAGGTCTGTCACTATCTGGAGTGTCCTCTGACTGGTAGGCCATACGATGTTCCCCACAAATGGCCTTTCTGTCTCAGATCTGGTCTCCTTGGTCAACTCTGTGAAGTTGTCAGGAGGCAGTGGTGAGACAATTCCTGTCCTCTCAGGAAAGACCCCTCTTCAGAGCTTTCTTAGTATTTGGCAACCCTTACATCAGTAGGTACCAAGAAAGACTGACTCTGTCCTTAGTAAATCCAAACAAGTGAGCCCACTGCGACTGGGACTTGGACTGGCTCTGGTGCCTGGCTTCCTGGATCACAAAATTCAGAGAGTTCCATCGCCAAGGAAATGAGGTGAGGTCACTACCTTCAGGAAATAAATGAGGTCCCTGTCTTGGCCACTACTTTGTCCTAACAGTTGCATCCTAGTGTCTCCTGACATGGAGGCTGCCCTACTTCCTGTGATACTTTCACATGTTAGAATGGTATAGAAACCATAGTCACCTGGGAACAGCTCTCCACACAGGCCTGCTTTGGTCCATCTTCCCTGCATTAAGAATAGAGAGGCTGACTCAGACACATCCTTTCATTCTGACCATGTTGTTTGCCATGGAATATGACTTTTGTTCTCTCAGGTCTTTCATAGCTGCCTACATCTTCTCCAGGGATTATTTCTGCATGGATTTTGAGGTACTCAGCAGGTGGAAGATCTCCTAACTTCCTGTATTGTAATATCAACTTTATCCCTGCTCTTCTGTAAAGTGAGATTGAGGGAACATTGTATGGTTAGGGTTAATAGCATGTTCCATTTGGCTTAGGAATCATTCTGCTGGATGAATAATGGTATTGGGAACCAGCAATATTTATAAGAATATAGAAGTAAAATATAAGTATGAAAACAGAAATCTAGGTAATATTTGAAGCCCAGAAGGATTTGGGCTCTTGATTGGGATCCTTAGCTTGAGTAATGTTTTGCACCGAGGTCGATGCAAATCGATATACAATGGCATAAGACCCTGTACCTCAGATGATTGAATGTAGAAGAGAACATCCAGTGAAAAAGGGATAGTGTGTAGGATTAGAAAGATAGTCAGTAGGTTTAGGAGGAAGAGTGAGTCTAGGATTTGGACCAAAAGTTCTTTAGCAATAGGTTTCGGTTAGAGAGTGAATATAAATGGCACCATATGTGAAAAGTTGGGCACAATGATGAACTGGGAAAAATATGTAG
This sequence comes from Callospermophilus lateralis, assembly GCF_048772815.1. NCBI lineage: Eukaryota > Metazoa > Chordata > Mammalia > Rodentia > Sciuridae > Callospermophilus > Callospermophilus lateralis. The sequence continues at coordinate 46,495 of NW_027512698.1, forward strand.
GAAGGCAGACATCAATAGAGACATTAGGAAATCAGGCAAAGTATAACGTGAGTGATAAGATTTGACATTTTCAACAGGGTTGAGGTTGAATACATAATCTTAAAAAGAAACAAAAATGTAGTCACCAATTGGATTGACATTTGAGAGCATTAGGCAAACTGGACATGGATGTTTTTAGTAATCCATGTTCACATTCCATTGAGGCTTTATTGCAATCATAATGGTGACCTTTGCATTTTGTGTCCAGAATATTACTGTGATAATATGTATATGTAGATCAGGTGACATGAGTATTTCTTCCACCTTTTCTGGGAGCAATATTTTGAAAACATATAAATTAGTACTGGGGATACTAAGAGGTTTACCCTGTGTTGATGAATATAGAGATGATGCATTAATAGACCATACTGTGAAAAAATTATGTGACTGGTTCCAAATTTACATAATGGATTGTTTTAATATCTGAAAATATAGACGAAATCATATATTGATATATGTACATTCATTCCAACAAGTTATATATCTAATGGTATTATTAGGGTTACCGTTTATCATGAATAGTGTGTGAGTTTTGCTTCAAAAATGATAATGGAATCGAAAATAATGTGTTTAGAAAGAAGTCTAGTGAAAAGACCAGTCAAGAAACATAGAGGAATATATGTGTTCCAAAGGAGGAAGTGATTGAAAGTAAACCAAATATTTATAAATTTGTGAACTTGTGAATGAAAGGATATATTTTATGATGTCCATAAACTGAATAAATAATAACGCACCAAGTTTGAATAAAAATGAACTTTAAAAAACACATCATATCCAATAGGAATGTATTTGCATTGATGTTAAACTTGGTCAGTTAGTCTAGAAATATTAGGATTTGTAAGAACCCTTCCCTGAATTTAGTTTTCAGTACTAGGAAACAAATATGTATTTCAGTGGATGTATATTTCTGAGAGTAAACTTGTTAAAAGTTGATTATAAATCCACATATATGAATATGAATGAATTCAGGTGGTGTATAAGAAGACATATATTTCATATTTTGGAAAATCTGGAGACTATATATATATATATATATATATATATATATATATATATATAGAGAGAGAGAGAGAGAGAGAGAGAGAGAGACAAACACACACACATTATAATGTCGCAATATATATGTCAATCGAAATTCATCATGAAAAATAACTCATCCGCATATCCCAAAATATTCATTTTACTGAACATGGATGTATGTATAATGTTGTTCATCTAGGAAGCTCACCCATGGGTTGAATTTTCTGTACCAACAGCGTTTAGGAGGAGTGATCTCTTCTCACAAATAGTATCTGCCAAGTCAGCCACCTTACAAGAATGTACGTGTGAAACCAGGTAGGATTCTATTTGTGCATATAAAAATACATGTGCTTAATAGGCTACAGAGAAAGTGAGACAGGAATTCATATATTTCTTAACTTTAAAAACACATGGAATAGTGTGTAGTGTCCCTCTTTATCCCTTTTGATTAACTTTGGCTTAAAATAAAGAATTTTATTGAGAATTTTTGTATATATCTTTGTCAGGAATATTGCTCTGAAGATTTCTTTCCTTGATGTGTCTTTGTCTGATTTTGGTATGTGAGTGATAATAGCCTCATGGAATGAGTTTGGAGGAGTTCCATCCTTTTCTATTTTATGGAATAATTTGAGGAGTATTGTGATGAATGCTTCTTTGAAGGTCTTGTAGAACATGGCTGAGAATCTGTCTGTTCCTGGGCTTTGCTTGATTGGTAGGCTGTTGACAGCAACTTCTATTTCATTGCTTGAAATTGATTTGTTTAAATTATTCACATCCTACTAATTAAGTTTGGGTATATCTCTAAAATTTTATTGATGTCATCATGGTATTTTAATTTATTAGACTATAAATTTTCAAATTAGTTTTCAATTATTCTCTGTATTTTAGTTGTGTACTCTGTAAAAGTTCCTTTATGATCCTTAATTTTAGTAATTTGAGGTTTTTTTTCTTCATTAGCTTGGTTAAGGAAGTGTCAATTTTATTTATTTTTCAAAGATTAAATTTTGTGTTGTGTCAAAAAAAATAACACATGGAAAATTATTTCAATAAATTGAATAGATTTATAACTCCTACCTTATATTATGCAAAAGGCAAGTCCAACTATACACCATGTCTCTTCTGAAATGCTTGTATCTATTCTGTTTGGGTTCTTTTTCTCCATTATATTAGTATTAGTGGTAAGAGTCTCGTTGGGTATATGAATGTTTCTGAGAATAATCTTGTGAAAAGATAATTATAAATCCACATTCATGAATATGAAAAATTTAGGAAGTGCAAAATAAGACACATATATTTCATACTTTGAAAAATTTGGAGAGTATATCTATATTTATATCTATATATCTATATCTATATCTATATTTATATCTATCTATCTATATATATATATATATATATACACACACACACACACACACACAACACTCACAGACATTAAAAAGTACCAATATAAATGCCACTCGAAATTCATCAGTAAATATATATCATCCACAAATGCAAAAAATATTTATTTTACTAAACATGAGTTTATATATAATGTTTTTCTAATAGGACGCTCTCCTATAGTTTGAATTTTCATTTCCAAAAGCATTTAGGAGGAGTGAACTCTTCTCACAATTTGTATCTGCCAAGACAGCCACCTCACAAAAATGTACGTGTGATACCTGGTAGGATTCTATATATGCATATAAATATACATGTGTGAATAGGCTACAGAAAAGGGAAACAAGAATTCACATATTTGTTAAGTTTAAAAACACATGGACAATATTACAATTAAAATTTGACTAGATTTATAACTCCAACCTTATATAAGGCAAATGTCAAGTCCAACTATACAACATGTCTCCTCTGAAGTGCTTGTATTTCTATTGTGTTGGGTTAATTTTCACGATTATATTAGGATGAATAGTCTGAGTCTACTAGGTATGGGTTAGTGTCAGGGATTCAGTACTTCGAATGAAAAATTGGAAAATGAATCCAATGTGTATGTAAATATACGCTGCACAAATATCCTCCCGCTCTCATCCAGAACAATGCCTTGACATTACCTTCACCACAAGTAAGACACAACTAGAGGAGAAGAGTTACAAAATCAGTGAATACATATCTGGAATAGAAAATGCTAAGGAGTTCACATTCTGGAGGCGGTAGAGGAGTTTCAAAAAGTAAGGGACAGAGTAAACACTCCACAAACATGGAGCTCTGCTGGCCTAAAAACTTTTTGAGAAACTGCCTCTGAGCTTCCGCACTTGAAATATATGTTGTTTTCAGGAGATTTGGCTTCCTTTGTAGTGAGACCATCAAAGCTGGGTCTACATCTATGTGACCTGGAGGACATGGTTTCTTATTTTCCAATGAACAAGATGAAGCAGTGCTGAATCCTCTCTTTGTAAGTAAACTGAGGCCACTGGGGACTAAGTGTCTCCCCGTGTGGACTGTGAAGCCATTTGGTCCTCCTCCATTTTTTGTGGAGTTTTTGCTTCTGCACTGTGAGTTTGGTAGTTGTTTCACGAAATACTAGGAGCTAAACTGGGACACAGTGCTGGAGGGAGTTCTGTCACGTGTGGTGGGTCAGGGTCTGCAAGAGAATGCACCAACTAGGCTTCTATCTCTCAAAGCTTTCCCCATTGCCCCCTTTTCCATATCAACCTGATTCTTAATTTTCCTCTGAAAACTCTCCATATAACAAGATGCCTTTACATATAAGGGTCTGCTGGCTGCACCATGTCAGTTACAAGCCATTTGGAATCCAATGGTAGATCCACAAGGCCCTTCCACGAATGTTTTATCAAACACCTCCCCACCACTGCTCTAGACCCACTACTCAGCAGGCTACAAACTACTGGCATCTCTGTTCTACACCATTTTCATGAAACTCAGTAAATCAAGGCACTGTCTGGTATAATCATGATCAGCAAAAGGCCATCCAATGTTTCTCCAGTACCACCTGGTCATAGGTATTTCAAAAATTTCATGGTATTTATCTAGCCATTTTTCAAGCATGAAGTTGGAGGCACTGTGGGTTTCAATTCATTCAGCAAACATTAAATGGTGAGGAAGCTCATTTCAATAAAATCTCTGGAGAACTCTCACAGGCAAGGCTTCCCAAAGAGTGGACAAAAGGTCACATTAGGCGAGGCCCATTGAGGTCTATAATGTGAGGTCCATGTGTGTTTTGACTCTCAACTATGGCTGCCATTTCTTTAAGGATAAAATCATGTGATATCCTTGCTGAGATTCCCAGGCCTCTGTGGAAATCCACCCGGGGCCTAGGTCTCAGTTTCCAAGAGCGACTTTCATGCATGGCCTCTTAAAATCCCAACAAAATTCATGGCAATGCTTCTCTGAGTTCAGTTCCAAAACCCAGTCTCTAAGGGGAATCACACCAGAGTTCAAGCCCACGTGGACACAGTCATTTATTCCAATGCCACACAAATGAGCAACATTAAAACCAAAACACTCCCACATAGCCCTCATCTTATTCCATATAGTCAATCATCTTAACATCTGGCTGGAGGTTTCCTTGAGGGGCGCAGCCCAAGACAGTGTCCAAAATCAGCTCGTTTGCCCCTCATTTGCCTAAAGTCAGGGTAGGCTGGACACCGTTTCTGTGAACCAGGAGTGAACAAATAAACCTGCCGTTAATACTTCTATGTTTCTCCAATTTGAGGTCTACTGATTTTAGGTATCAATTCTTTAGGTGATTTAGAGTCAAGCGAAAACACAAGCACCTCTGCAGGGCTTTGAAGAACTCATTTGACCTAAATAATCCCTATTCTCATTTGATGGAGTGCAGCAAACTAACAGAGGAAGGCAAGAGACTTCATCCAAAATGAATGATATTTTTTGCCATTGTGGTTTTGGAAGCTCACATGGGATCATTCTTAAGATCCATCAGGTGCTGAGAATCTAAGCTACAGCCACACACAGGTCCAAGAGGCTGATAAAGACACATCCCTTTCCAAAGCAATTAAGTTAAGAGCCACAGGTGAGGCCCATTCATTTCCATTTGAAAACTGTTTTCTTCAGGCTTCACAAAGGGGTGGCCTGAGGCAAAGACCTTCCTGACATTCAGTGCAACACAGCAATAAGTAAGCAAAAAGCCCAAAGCAGTGTTTCTGCACTGAGACTTTCCTGGTCACACTGATATCTGAGTTTTCTGAGATGCTCGCCATTCTCTTCAACTATCCTTTACATGGCCATGTCACAGAGCTTGGAGGTGGTACATATTTTGGACACAAATCCATGAGCCTATTCTGGAGAGTGGCCAGAATTCAGGAAGAAAACAACAACTTAGAAAGATAACAGGTGTTGCACATCGATAAGACAAGCTGCAGTCCATTCATATATTGGGCAGGATGAATTATATGGAGATTTATACTAAACAGGACACATCCATTAATGCATTCTCTTTTCTAATGTCTACAACAACGGACACAGTGGGATACACAGAAACAGAAACACTTGCCTTGTCAAATGACTTACTAGAAACTGTCCACTCCAAACCAAACAAAACGCCTTTCCTATCTATTCTCAGAACATGAGACAAAACAACAAACCCACACCCACTCCCACAAAGGCACCTCCTGCCCCCAAGTAGGTCTTTGACTATCCGAAGTATCCTCTGACTGGTGGGCCATACTATGTTCCCTCGACATGGCCTGTCTTCTCTCAGATCATGTTTCCTTGACCAACTCTGTGAAGATGTCAGGAAAAAGTGGTTAGCCACTACCTGTTTTCTCAGGAAAGGTCCATATTCATAGCTCTCCTTGCATTTGGCCATCCTCACATCATTAGGTACCAAGAAAACTGACTCTGTTCTTGGTAAATCCAAACAAGTGAGCCCACTGGGCCTGGGACTGGGACTGCCTCTGGGTGCCTGGCTTCTTGGATACCAAGTTCAGAGAGTTCCATCACCAAGGAAATGAGGTATGTCACATTCTTTGGAACTGAATGAGGTCACTGCCTTGGCAACCACTTTGTCCTAATGGTTGCTTCCAAGGGTTACATAAGATGGAGGTTTCCCCTACTTCCTGTGACACTTTCATAAGGTAGAATGTATATCAACCATTGGCACCCTGGAACAGCTCTCCACTCAGGCCTGGATTGTTCCACCTTGTCTACAGTAAGAAGAGAGAGGCAGATTCAGACACATCCCTTCATCCTGACTAGGTTGTTTGCCATGGAAGATGACTTTTGCTCTCTCAGGTGCTTCATACCTGCCTACAACTTCTCCAGGTATCATTTGTGCATGGACATTTGAGGTTCTCATCTGGTGGAAGATCCCCAACTTTCCTGTATTGTAAGAACCCCTCTGTCCCTGCTCTTCTGTAAAATGATTGAGGGAACAGTGTATACTTGGGGTTAAAAACAGGTTTGATTTGGTGACGAATGATTCTGTGCGATGAATAATGGCATTGGGAACCTGCAATATTTACAAGAATATAGAGGTGAAATATAAGTAGGAAAACAGAAATCTAGGTATGCTTTGAAGCCCAGAAGGGTTTTGCCCTTGATTGAGATACTTAGCTTTGAATTATGTTCTGCAAAGATGTCTCAGATAATTCGAATTACAATGGCATAGGACGTTGTACATTGGATGATAGATTTTAGAAGAGAACATCAGGTCAAAAAGGGATATTCAGTAGAATTAGGAAGATAGTCGGTAGGTTTAGGAAGAAGAGTGAGTACAGGATTTGGACCAAAAGTTCTTTAGCAATAGACTTTTGGTTATAGAGTGAATGTAAATGTCAGCACATATGAAGAGTCAGTCACTATGTTGAACTGGGGAAAAATATGTAGAAAAGCAGATATCAATAGAAACATTACGAAATCAGGCAAAGTATAAAGTGAGGGATAGAATTAGACATTTTCAACAGTGTTGAGTTTGAATATATAAATAGGAAAAAACAAATATGTAGTCACCAATTGGATTGACAATTGACAGCATTAGGCAACCTGGATATGGATGTTTTTAGAAATCCATGTTCACTTTCCATTTAGGCTTTGGTACAATCATAAGTGTGACCTTTCCATTTTTTGTCCAGAATATTACTGTGATAATGAGGTGACATGAGTATTTCTTTCACCATTTCTGGGAGCAATATATTGAAGATGTAATATTAGAATCGGGGTACAAAGAGGTGTACCCTGTTTCTATGAACATAGAAAAAAAGCATGAATAGACCATACTGTGAATAAATAATATAATTTTTTCAACTTTAAATAATGAATTGAACTGATATCTGAAAAATTAAAGGAAATCGTATATTGATATACAATCATTCATTCCAACCAGTTATATATCTATTGGAAATATTAGTGTTTTGGTTTATCATGAAGAGTGTGTGAGTTTTGCTTCAAAATGATTATAAAATTCAAAATTATGTGTTTGGAAAGAAGTCTGATGAAAGGACCAGTCAAGAAACCCTGACAATACATGTGTTCTGAAGCAAGAAGTCATTAAAGTTGAAACAAATGCCTATTAATTTGTGAACTTGTGGATGCAATGTACATCCTATGATGTGCAAAAACTGAAGAAACAATAATGTACCAGTGTCGAATACAAATGAATGACAAATTACATATCATGTCCCATAGGAGTCTTCTTGCATTGATGTTAGACTGGGTCAGTTACTGTAGAGTAATTAGGATTTGTATGCACCATTCACTGAAGTTAGGTTTCAGTACTATGAAACAAATATGTATTTCAGGTGGATGAATATTTCTGATTATAATCTTGTGAAAAGTTGATTATAAATCCACATACATGTACATGAATGAATTTAGAGAGTATATATTAGACACATTTTTTCATATTTTGAAAAATTTGGAGAGTATATATATATCTATGTCTATACACACACACAGACACACACACACACAGACACACACACACACACACAGACACACACACACACACAACATTCACAGACATTAAAAAGTACCAATATATATGCCAATCGAAATTCATCAGTAAATATATATCATCCACAGATGCAAAAATATTTATTTTACTGAACATGAGTTTATGCATAATTTTGTTCTACTAGGACGTTCTCCTATAGGCTGAATTTTCATTTCCAACAGCATTTAGGAGGAGTGAACACTTCTCACAATTTGTATCTGCCAAGACAGCCACCTCACAAAAATGTATGTGTGATACCTGGTAGGATTCTATATATGCATATAAATATACATGTGTGAATAGGCTACGGAAAAGGGAAATAAGAATTCACATATTTGTTAAGCTTAAAAACACATGGAGAATATTTCAATTAAAATTTGACGAGATTTATAACTCCTACCTTATATAATGCAAATGTCAAGTCCAACTATACAACATGTCTCCTCTGAAGTGCTTGTATTTCTATTGTGTTGGGTTAAATTTCCCCATTATATTAGGATGAATAGTCTGAGTCTACTAGGTAAGTTTTAGTGTCCGGGATTCAGTACTTCAAATGGAAAATTGGAAAATGAATCCAATGTGTATGTAAATATATGCTGCACAAATATCCTCACGCTCTCATCCAGAACAATGCCTTGACATTACCTTCACCCCAAGTAAGACACAATTAGAGGAGAAGAGTTACAAAATCAGTGAATACATATCTGGAATGGAAAATGCTCAGGAGTTCACAACCTTGGAGGTGGTAGAGGAGTTTCCAAAAGTAAGGGACAGGGTAAACACTCCACAAACATAGAGCTCTGCTGGCCTAAAATCTTTTTGAGAAACTGCCTCTGAGCTTCCGCACTTGAAATATATGTTGTGTTCATGAGATTTGGCTTCCTTTGTAGTGAGACCATCAAAGCTGGGTCTGCATCTATGTGACCTGGAGGACATGGTTTCTTATTTTCCAATGAACAAGATGAAGCAGTGCTGAATCCTCTCTTTTTAGGTAAATTAAGGTCACTAGAGACTAAGTGTCTCCCCGTCTCCCCGTGTGGACTGTGAAGCCATTTGGTCCTCCTCCACTTTTTGTGGTGTTTAGGCTGCTGCACTGTGAGTTTGGTATTTGTTTCACGAAATACTAGCAGCTAAACTGGGACACAGTGCTGGAAGGAGTTCTGTCACGTGTGGTGGGTCAGGGTCTGCAAGAGAATGCACCAACTAGGCTTCTATCTCGCACAGCTTGCCCCATTGCCCCCTTGTCCATATCAACCTGATTCTTAATTTTCCTCTTATAACTCTCCATATAACAAGATGCCTTTACATATAAGGGTCTGCTGGCAGCACCATGTCAGTTACAAGCCATTTGGAATCCAATGGTAGATCCACATGGCCCTACCACGGATGTTTTATCAAACACCTCCCCAGCACTGCTCTAGACCCACTACTCAGCAGGCTCCAACTAACTGGCATCTCTGTTCTACACCATTTTCATGAAACTCAGTAAATCAAGGCACTGTCTGGTATACTCATGATCAGCAATAGGACATCCAATGTTTCTCCAGTGCCACCTGGTCATAGGAATTTCAAAAATTTCATGGTATTTATCTAGCCATTTTTCAAGCATGAAGTTGGAGGCACTGTGGGTTTCAATTCATTCAGCAAACATTAAATGGTGAGGAAGCTCATTTCAATGAAATCTCTGGAGAAATCTCACAGGCAAGGCTTCCCAAAGAATGGACAAAAGGTCACATTAGGCCAGGCCCATTGAGGTCTACAATGTGAGGTGCATGTGTGTTTTGACTCTCAACTATGGCTGCCATTTCTTTAAGAATAAAATCATGTGATATCCTTGCTGAGATTCCCAGGCCTCTGTGGAAATCTACCCGGGGCCTAGGTCTCAGTTTCCAAGAGCGACTTTCATGCGTGGCCTCTTAAAATCCCAACAAAATTCATAGCGATGCTTCTTTGAGTTCAGTTCCAAAACCCAGTGTTTAAGGGGAATCACACCACAGTTCAAGCCCATGTGGAACCAGTCATTTTTTCCAATGCCACACAAATGACCAACATTAAAACCAAAACACTCCCACGTGGCCCTCACTTATTCCATATAGTCAATCATCTTAAACTCTGGCTGGAGGTTTCCATGAGGGGTGCAGCCCAAGACAGTGTCCAAAATCAGCTCGTTTGCCCCTCATTTGCCTAAAGCCAGGGTAGCCTGGACACCGTTGCTGTGAACCAGGAGTGAACAAATAAGCCTGCCGTTAATACTTCTATGTTTCTCCAATTTGAGGGCTACTGATTTTAGGTATCGATTCTTTAGGTGATTTAGAGTCATGCGAAAACTCAAGCACCTCTGCAGGGCTTTGAAGAACTCATTTGACTCACAGAATCCCTATTCATATTTGTTGGAGTGCAGGAACCTAACAGAGGAAGGCAAGAGTCTTCATCCACAATGAATGATATTTTTTGCCATTCTGGTTTTGGAAGTTCACATGGGATCATTCTTAAGATCCATCAGGTGCTGAGAATCTAAGTCACAGCCACACACAGGACCAAGAGGCTGATAAAGACACATCCCTTTCCAAAGCAATTAAGCAAAGAACCACAGGTGAGGCCCATTCATTTCCATTTGAAAACTGTTTTCTTCAGGCTTCACAAAGGGGTGGCCTGAGGCAAAGGCCTTCCTGACATTCAGTGCAACACAACAATAAGTAAGCAAAAAGCCCAAAGCAGTGTTTCTGCACTGAGACTTTCCTGGTCACACTGATATCTGAGTTTTCTGAGATGCTCGCCATTCTCTTCAACTATCCTTTACATGGCCATGTCACAGAGCTTGGAGGTGATACATATTTTGGACACAAATCAATGAGCCCATTCTGGAGAGTGGCCAGAATTCAGGAAGAAAACAACAACTTAGAAAGATAGCAGGTGTTGCACATCGATAAGACAAGCTGCAGTCCATTCATATATTGGGCAGGATGAATTATAGGGAAGATTTATACTAGACAGGACACATCCATTAATGCATTCTCTTTTCTAATGTCTACAACAAAGGACACAGTGGGATACACATAAACAGAAACACTCGCCTTGTCAAATGACTTACTAGAAACTGTCTGCTCCAAACCAAACAAACCGCCTTTTCGATCTATTCTCAGAACATGAGACAATACAACAAACCCACACCCACTCCCACAAAGGCACCTCCTTCCCCCAAGTAGGTCTGTGACTATCCGGAGTGTCCTCTGACTGGTGGGCCATACTATGTTCCCCCAAAATGGCCTGTCTTCTCTCAGATCTTGTTTCCTTGACCAACTCTGTGAAGATGTCAGGAAAAAGTGGTTAGCCACTACCTGTTTTCTCAGGAAAGGTCCATCTTCAGAGCTCTCCTGGCATTTGGCCATCCTCACATCATTAGGTACAAAGAAAACTCACTCTGTCCTTGGTAAATCCAAACAAGTGAGCCCACTGGGCCTGGGACTGGGACTGCCTCTGCGTGCCTGGCTTCTTGGATACCAAGTTCAGAGAGTTCCATCACCAAGGAAATGAGGTATGTCACATTCTTTGGAACTGAATGAGGTCACTGCCTTGGCAACCACTTTGTCCTAACAGTTGCTTCCAAGGGTTACATAAGATGGAGGTTTCCCCTACTTCCTGTGACACTTTCATAAGGTAGAATGTATATCAACCATTGGCACCCGGGAACAGCTCTCCACTCAGGCCTGGATTGTTCCACCTTGTCTACAATAAGAAGAGAGAGGCAGATTCAGACACATCCCTTCATCCTGACCAGGTTGTTTGCCATGGAAGTTGACTTTTGCTCTCTCAGGTGCTTCATACCTGCCTACAACTTCTCCAGGTATCATTTGTGCATGGACATTTGAGGTTCTCATCTGGTGGAAGATCCCCAACTTTCCTGTATTGTAAGAACCCCTCTGTCCCTGCTCTTCTGTAAAATGATTGAGGGAACAGTGTATACTTGGGGTTAAAAACAGGTTTGATTTGGTGACGAATGATTCTGTGCGATGAATAATGGGATTGGGAACCTGCAATATTTACAAGAATATAGAGGTGAAATATAAGTATGAAAAAAGAAATCTAGGTATGCTTTGAAGCCCAGAAGGGTTTTGCCCTTGATTGGGATACTTAGCTTTGAATTATGTTCTGCAAAGATGTCTCAGATAATTTGATATACAATGGCATAGGACCTTGTACATTGGATGATTGAATTTAGAAGAGAACATAGAGTCAAAAAGGGATATTCAGTAGGTTTAGGAAGATAGTCGGTAGGTTTAGGAAGACGAGTGAGTATAGGATTTGGACCAAAAGTTCTTTAGCAATAGACTTTTGGTTATAGAGTGAATGTAAATGTCAGCACATATGAAGAGTCAGACACTATGTTGAACTGGGGAAAATATGTAGAAAAGCAGATATCAATGGAAACATTACGAAATCAGGCAAAGTATAAAGTGAGGGATAGAATTAGACATTTTCAACAGGGTTGAGTTTCAATATATAAATTAGGAAAAAACAAATATGTAGTCACCAATAGGAGTGACAATTGACAGCATTAGGCAACCTGGACATGGATGTTTTTAGAAATCCATGTTCACTTTCCATTTAGGCTTTGGTACAATCATAAGTGTGACCTTTCCATTTTTTGTCCAGAATATTACTGTGATAATGAGGTGACATGAGTATTTCTTTCACCATTTCTGGGAGCAATATATTGAAGATGTAAAATTAGAATCGGGGGTACAAATAGGTGTACCCTGTTTCTATGAACATAGAGAAAAACCACGAATAGACCATACTGTGAATAAATAATATGACTTTTTTGAACTTTAAATAATGAATTGAACTGATATCTGAAAAATTAAAGGAAATTGTATATTGATATACAATCATTCATTCCAACCAGTTATATATCTAATGGAAATATTAGTGTTTTGGTTTATCATGAAGAGTGTGTGAGTTTTGCTTCAAAATGATTATGGAAATTCAAAATAATGTGTTTGGAAAGAAGTCTCATGAAAAGACCAGTCAAGAAACCCTGACAATACATGTGTTCTGAAGCAAGAAGTGATGAATGTTGAAACAAATGCCTATTAATTTGTGAACTTGGGGATGAAATGTATATCCTATGATGTGCAAAAACTGAAGAAACAATAATGTACCAGTGTCGAATACAAATGAATGACAAATTACATATCATGTCCCATAGGAGTCTACTTGCATTGATGTTAGACTGGGTCAGATACTGTAGAATTATTAGGATTTGTATGCACCCTTCACTGAAGTTAGTAGTCAGTACTAGGAAACAAATATGTATTTCAGGTGGATGAATATTTCTGATTATAATCTTGTGAAAAGTTGATTATAAATCAACATACATGAACATGAATGAATTTAGAGAGTGTATACTAGACACATATATTTCATATTTGGAAAACTTTGGAGAGTATATCTATATCTATATCTATACACACACACACACACACACACACACAACACTCACAGACATTAAAAAGTACCAATATAAATGCCAATCGAAATTCATCAGTAAATATATATCATCCACAGATGCAAAAATATTTATGTTACTGAACATGAGTTTATGTATAATGTTGTTCTTCTAGGACGCTCTCTTATAGGTTGAATTTTCATTTCCAACAGCATTTAGGTGGAGTGAACACTTCTCACAATTTGTATCTGCCAAGACATCCACCTTACAAAAATGTACGTGTGATACCTGGTAGGATTCTATATATGCATATAAATATACATGTGTGAATAAGCTACAGAAATTGGAAACAAGTATTCACATATTTGTTAAGTTTAAAAACACATGGAGAATATTTCAATTAAAATTTGACTAGATGTATAACTCCTACCTTATATAATGCAAATGTCAAGTCCAACTATAGAACATGTCTCCTCTGAAGTGCTTGTATTTCTATTGTGTTGGGTTAATTTTCCCCATTATATTAGGATGAATAGTCTGAGTCTACTAGGTATGGGTTAGTGTCAGGGATTCAGTACTTCGAATGAAAAATTGGAAAATGAATCCAATGTGTATGTAAATATATGCTGCACAAATATCCTCCCGCTCTCATCCAAAACAATGCCTTGACATTACCTTCACCCCAAGTAAGACACAATTAGAGGAGAAGAGTTACACAATCAGTGAATACATATCTGGAATGGAAAATGCTCAGGAGTTCACAACCTTGGAGGTGGTTTAGGAGTTTCCAAAAGTAAGGGACATGGTAAACACTCCACAAACATGTAACTCTGCTGGCCTAAAAACTTTTTGAGAAACTGCCTCTGAGCTTCCACAATTGAAATATATGTTGTTTTCATGAGATTTGGCTTCTTTTGTAGTGAGACCATCAAAGCTGGGTCTGCATCTATGTGACCTGGAGGACATGGTTTCTTATTTTCCAATGAACAAGATGAAGCAGTGCTGAATCCTCTCTTTATAGGTAAACTGAGGCCACTGGGGACTAAGTGTCTCCCCGTCTCCCCGTGTGGACTGTGAAGCCATTTGGTCCTCCTCCACTTTTTGTGGTTTTTAGGCTGCTGCACTGTGAGTTTGGTATTTTTTTCACGAAATACTAGCAGCTAAACTGGGACACAGTGCTGGAGGGAGTTCTGTCACGTGTGGGGGGTCAGGGTCTGCAAGAGAATGCACCAAATAGGCTTCTATCTCTCACAGCTTGCCCCATTGCCCCCTTGTCCATATCAACCTGATTCTTAATTTTCCTCTTAAAACTCTCCATATAACAAGATGCCTTTACATATAAGGGTCTGCTGGCAGCACCATGTCAGTTACAAGCCATTTGGAATCCAATGGTAGATCCACATGGCCCTACCACGGATGTTTTATCAAACACCTCCCCAGCACTGCTCTAGACCCACTACTCAGCAGGCTCCAACTAACTGGCATCTCTGTTCTACACTATTTTCATGAAACTCAGTAAATCAAGGCACTGTCTGGTATACTCATGATCAGCAATAGGACATCCAATGTTTCTCCAGTGCCACCTGGTCATAGGAATTTCAAAAATTTCATGGTATTTATCTAGCCATTTTTCAAGCATGAAGTTGGAGGCACTGTGGGTTTCAATTCATTCAGCAAACATTAAATGGTGAGGAAGCTAATTTCAATGAAATCTCTCTAGAAATCTCACAGGCAAGGCTTCCCAAAGAATGGACAAAAGGTCATATTAGGCCAGGCCCATTGAGGTCTACAATGTGAGGAGCATGTGTGTTTTGACTCTCAACTATGGCTGCCATTTCTTTAAGAATAAAATCATGTGATATCCTTGCTGAGATTCCCAGGCCTCTGTGGAAATCTACCCGGGGCCTAGGTCTCAGTTTCCAAGAGCGACTTTCATGCGTGACCTCTTAAAATCCCAACAAAATTCATAGCAATGCTTCCTTGACTTTCAGTTCCAAAACCCAGTGTTTAAGGGGAATCACACCACAGTTCAAGCCCACGTTTAACCAGTCATTTTTTCCAATGCCACACAAATGACCAACATTAAAACCAAAACACTCCCACATGGCCCTCACCTTATTCCATATAGTCAATCATCTTAAACTCTGGCTGGAGGTTTCCATGAGGGGTGCAGCCCAAGACAGTGTCCAAAATCATCTCGTTTGCCCCTCATTTGCCTAAAGTCAGGGTAGCCTGGACACCGTTGCTGTGAACCAGGAGTGAACAAATAAGCCTGCCGTTAATACTTCTATGTTTCTCCAATTTGAGGGCTACTGATTTTAGGTATCGATTCTTTAGGTGATTTAGAGTCATGGGAAAACACAAGCACCTCTGCAGGGCTTTGAAGAACTCATTTGACTCACAGAATCCCTATTCATATTTGTTGGAGTGCAGGAACCTAACAGAGGAAGGCAAGAGTTTTCATCCACAATGAATGATATTTTTTGCAATTTAGTTTTGGAAGCTCACATGGGATCATCCTTAAGATCCATCAGGTGCTGAGAATCTAAGTCACAGCCACACACAGGACCAAGAGGCTGATAAAGACACATCCCTTTCCAAAGCAATTAAGCAAAGAACCACAGGTGAGGCCCATTCATTTCCATTTGAAAACTGTTTTCTTCAGGCTTCACAAAGGGGTGGCCTGAGGCAAAGACCTTCCTGACATTCAGTGCAACACAACAATAAGTAAGCAAAAAGCCCAAAGCAGTGTTTCTGCACTAAGTCTTTCCTGGTCACACTGATATCTGAGTTTTCTGAGATGCTCGCCATTCTCTTCAACTATCCTTTACATGGCCATGTCACAGAGCTTGGAGGTGGTACATATTTTGGACACAAATGCCTGAGCCCATTCTGGAGAGTGGCCAGAATTCAGGAAGAAAACAACAACTTAGAAAGATAGCAGGTGTTGCACATCGATAAGACAAGCTACAGTCCATTCATATATTGGGCAGGATGAATTATAGGGAAGATTTATACTAGACAGGACACATCCATTAATGCATTCTCTTTTCTAATGTCTACAACAACGGACACAGTGGGATACACATAAACAGAAACACTCGCCTTGTCAAATGACTTACTAGAAACTGTCTGCTCCAAACCAAACAAACCGCCTTTTCGATCTATTCTCAGAACATGAGACAAAACAACAAACCCACACCCACTCCCACAAAGGCACCTCCTTCCCCCAAGTAGGTCTGTGACTACCCACAGTGTCCTCTGACTGGTGGGCCATACTATGTTCCCCCGAAATGGCCTGTCTTCTCTCAGATCTTGTTTCCTTGACCAACTCTGTGAAGATGTCAGGAAAAAGTGGTTAGCCACTACCTGTTTTCTCAGGAAAGGTCCATCTTCAGAGCTCTCCTGGCAATTGGCCATCCTCACATCATTAGGTACCAAGAAAACTGACTCTGTCCTTGGTAAATCCAAACAAGTGAGCCCACTGGGCCTGGGACTGGGACTGCCTCTGGGTGCCTGGCTTCTTGGATACCAAGTTCAGAGAGTTCCATCACCAAGGAAATGAGGTATGTCACATTCTTTGGAACTGAATGAGGTCACTGCCTTGGCAACCACTTTGTCCTAACAGTTGCTTCCAAGGGTTACATAAGATGGCGGTTTCCCCTACTTCTTGTGACACTTTCATAAGGTAGAATGTATATCAACCATTGGCACCCGGGAACAGCTCTCCACTCAGGCCTGGATTGTTCTACCTTGTCTACAATAAGAAGAGAGAGGCAGATTCAGACACATCCCTTCATCCTGACCAGGTTGTTTGCCATGGAAGATGACTTTTGCTCTCTCAGGTGCTTCATACCTGCCTACAACTTCTCCAGGTATCATTTGTGCATGGACATTTGAGGTTCTCATCTGGTGGAAGATCCCCAACTTTCCTGTATTGTAAGAACCCCTCTGTCCCTGCTCTTCTGTAAAATGATTGAGGGAACAGTGTATACTTGGGGTTAAAAACAGGTTTGATTTGGTGACGAATGATTCTGTGCGATGAATAATGGGATTGGGAACCTGCAATATTTACAAGAATATAGAGGTGAAATATAAGTAGGAAAACAGAAATCTAGGTATGCTTTGAAGCCCAGAAGGGTTTTGCCCTTGATTGGGATACTTAGCTTTGAATTATGTTCTGCAAAGATGTCTCAGATAATTTGATATACAATGGCATAGGACCTTGTACATTGGATGATTGAATTTAGAAGAGAACATCCAGTCAAAAAGGGATATTCAGTAGGTTTAGGAAGATAGTCGGTAGGTTTAGGAAGACGAGTGAGTATAGGATTTGGACCAAAAGTTCTTTAGCAATAGACTTTTGGTTATAGAGTGAATGTAAATGTCAGCACATATGAAGAGTCAGACACTATGTTGAACTGGGGAAAATATGTAGAAAAGCAGATATCAATGGAAACATTACGAAATCAGGCAAAGTATAAAGTGAGGGATAGAATTAGACATTTTCAAGAGGGTTGAGTTTCAATATATAAATTAGGAAAAAACAAATATGTAGTCACCAATAGGATTGACAATTGACAGCATTAGGCAACCTGGACATGGATGTTTTTAGAAATCCATGTTCACTTTCCATTTAGGCTTTGGTACAATCATAAGTGTGACCTTTCCATTTTTTGTCCAGAATATTACTGTGATAATGAGGTGACATGAGTATTTCTTTCACCATTTCTGGGAGCAATATATTGATGATGTAAAATTAGAATCGGGGGTGCAAATAGGTGTACCCTGTTTCTATGAACATAGAGAAAAACCACAAATAGACCATACTGTGAATAAATAATATAACTTTTTTGAACTTTAAATAATGAATTGAACTGATATCTGAAAAATAAAAGGAAATTGTATATTGATATACAATCATTCATTCCAACCAGTTATATATCTAATGGAAATATTAGTGTTTTGATTTATCATGAAGAGTGTGTGAGTTTTGCTTCAAAATGATTATGGAAATTCAAAATAATGTGTTTGGAAAGAAGTCTCATGAAAAGACCAGTCAAGAAACCCTGACAATACATGTGTTCTGAAGCAAGAAGTGATTAATGTTGAAACAAATGCCTATTAATTTGTGAACTTGTGGATGAAATGTATATCCTATGATGTGCAAAAACTGAAGAAACAATAATGTACCAGTGTCGAATACAAATGAATGACAAATTACATATCATGTCCCATAGGAGTCTACTTGCATTGATGTTAGACTGGGTCAGATACTGTAGAATAATTAGGATTTGTATGCACCCTTCACTGAAGATAGTAGTC
This sequence comes from Callospermophilus lateralis, assembly GCF_048772815.1. NCBI lineage: Eukaryota > Metazoa > Chordata > Mammalia > Rodentia > Sciuridae > Callospermophilus > Callospermophilus lateralis. Next base: position 65,238 of record NW_027512698.1, read on the forward strand.
AGTACTAGGAAACAAATATGTATTTCAGGTGGATGAATATTTCTGATTATAATCTTCTGAAAAGTGGATTATAAATCAACATACATGAACATGAATGAATTTATAGAGTGTGTACTAGACACATATATTTCATATTTGGAAAACTTTGGAGAGTATATCTATATCTATATCTATACACACACACACACACACACACACAACACTCACAGACATTAAAAAGTACCAATATAAATGCCAATCGAAATTCATCAGTAAATATATATCATCCACAGATGCAAAAATATTTATGTTACTGAACATGAGTTTATGTATAATGTTGTTCTTCTAGGACGCTCTCTTATAGGTTGAATTTTCATTTCCAACAGCATTTAGGAGGAGTGAACACTTCTCACAATTTGTATCTGCCAAGACATCCACCTTACAAAAATGTACGTGTGATACCTGGTAGGATTCTATATATGCATATAAATATACATGTGTGAATAGGCTACAGAAATTGGAAACAAGTATTCACATATTTGTTAAGTTTAAAAACACATGGAGAATATTTCAATTAAAATTTGACTAGATGCATAACTCCTACCTTATATAATGCAAATGTCAAGTCCAACTATAGAACATGTCTCCTCTGAAGTGCTTGTATTTCTATTGTGTTGGGTTAATTTTCCCCATTATATTAGGATGAATAGTCTGAGTCTACTAGGTATGGGTTAGTGTCAGGGATTCAGTACTTCGAATGAAAAATTGGAAAAAGAATCCAATGTGTATGTAAATATATGCTGCACAAATATCCTCCCGCTCTCATCCAAAACAATGCCTTGACATTACCTTCACCCAAGGTAAGACACAATTAGAGGAGAAGAGTTACACAATCAGTGAATACATATCTGGAATGGAAAATGCTCAGGAGTTCACAACCTTGGAGGTGGTAGAGGAGTTTCCAAAAGTAAGGGACAGGGTAAACACTCCACAAACATGTAACTCTGCTGGCCTAAAAACTTTTTGAGAAACTGCCTCTGAGCTTCCGCACTTGAAATATATGTTGTTTTCATGAGATTTGGCTTCCTTTGTAGTGAGACCATCAAAGCTGGGTCTGCATCTATGTGACCTGGAGGACATGGTTTCTTATTTTCCAATGAACAAGATGAAGCAGTGCTAAATCCTCTCTTTATAGGTAAACTGAGGCCACTGGGGACTAAGTGTCTCCCCGTCTCCCCGTGTGGACTGTGAAGCCATTTGGTCCTCCTCCACTTTTTGTTGTTTTTAGGCTGCTGCACTGTGAGTTTGGTATTTGTTTCACGAAATACTAGCAGCTAAACTGGGACACAGTGCTGGAGGGAGTTCTGTCACGTGTGGTGGGTCAGGGTCTGCAAGAGAATGCACCAACTAGGCTTCTATCTCGCACAGCTTGCCCCATTGCCCCCTTGTCCATATCAACCTGATTCTTAATTTTCCTCTTAAAACTCTCCATATAACAAGATGCCTTTACATATAAGGGTCTGCTGGCAGCACCATGTCAGTTACAAGCCATTTGGAATCCAATGGTAGATCCACATGGCCCTACCACGGATGTTTTATCAAACACCTCCCCAGCACTGCTCTAGACCCACTACTCAGCAGGCTCCAACTTACTGGCATCTCTGTTCTACACCATTTTCATGAAACTCAGTAAATCAAGGCACTGTCTGGTATACTCATGATCAGCAATAGGACATCCAATGTTTCTCCAGTGCCACCTGGTCATAGGAATTTCAAAAATTTCATGGTATTTATCTAGCCATTTTTCAAGCATGAAGTTGGAGGCACTGTGGGTTTCAATTCATTCAGCAAACATTAAATGGTGAGGAAGCTCATTTCAATGAAATCTCTGGAGAAATCTCACAGGCAAGGCTTCCCAAAGAATGGACAAAAGGTCACATTAGGCCAGGCCCATTGAGGTCTACAATGTGAGGTGCATGTGTGTTTTGACTCTCAACTATGGCTGCCATTTCTTTAAGAATAAAATCATGTGATATCCTTGCTGAGATTCCCAGGCCTCTGTGGAAATCTACCCGGGGCCTAGGTCTCAGTTTCCAAGAGCGACTTTCATGCGTGGCCTCTTAAAATCCCAACAAAATTCATAGCGATGCTTCTTTGAGTTCAGTTCCAAAACCCAGTGTTTAAGGGGAATCACACCAGAGTTCAAGCCCACGTGGAACCAGTCATTTTTTCCAATGCCACACAAATGACCAACATTAAAACCAAAACACTCCCACGTGGCCCTCACCTTATTCCATATAGTCAATCATCTTAAACTCTGGCTGGAGGTTTCCATGAGGGGTGCAGCCCAAGACAGTGTCCAAAATCATCTCGTTTGCCCCTCATTTGCCTAAAGTCAGGGTAGCCTGGACACCGTTGCTGTGAACCAGGAGTGAACAAATAAGCCTGCCGTTAATACTTCTATGTTTCTCCAATTTGAGGGCTACTGATTTTAGGTATCGATTCTTTAGGTGATTTAGAGTCATGGGAAAACACAAGCACCTCTGCAGGGCTTTGAAGAACTCATTTGACTCACAGAATCCCTATTCATATTTGTTGGAGTGCAGGAACCTAACAGAGGAAGGCAAGAGTCTTCATCCACAATGAATGATATTTTTTGCCATTTGGTTTTGGAAGCTCACATGGGATCATTCCTAAGATCCATCTGGTGCTGAGAATCTAAGTCACAGCCACACACAGGACCAAGAGGCTGATAAAGACACATCCCTTTCCAAAGCAATTAAGCAAAGAACCACAGGTGAGGCCCATTCATTTCCATTTGAAAACTGTTTTCTTCAGGCTTCACAAAGGGGTGGCCTGAGGCAAAGACCTTCCTGACATTCAGTGCAACACAACAATAAGTAAGCAAAAAGCTCAAAGCAGTGTTTCTGCATTAAGACTTTCCTGGTCACACTGATATCTGAGTTTTCTGAGATGCTCGCCATTCTCTTCAACTATCCTTTACATGGCCATGTCACAGAGCTTGGAGGTGGTACATATTTTGGACACAAATGCCTGAGCCCATTCTGGAGAGTGGCCAGAATTCAGGAAGAAAACAACAACTTAGAAAGATATCAGGTGTTGCACATCGATAAGACAAGCTGCAGTCCATTCATATATTGGGCAGGATGAATTATAGGGAAGATTTATACTAGACAGGACACATCCATTAATGCATTCTCTTTTCTAATGTCTACAACAACGGACACAGTGGGATACACATAAACAGAAACACTCGCCTTGTCAAATGACTTACTAGAAACTGTCTACTCCAAACCAAACAAACCGCCTTTTCGATCTATTCTCAGAACATGAGACAAAACAACAAACCCACACCCACTCCCACAAAGGCACCTCTTTCCCCCAAGTAGGTCTGTGACTATCCACAGTGTCCTCTGACTGGTGGGCCATACTATGTTCCCCCGAAATGGCCTGTCTTCTCTCAGATCTTGTTTTCTTGACCAACTCTGTGAAGATGTCAGGAAAAAGTGGTTAGCCACTACCTGTTTTCTCAGGAAAGGTCCATCTTCAGAGCTCTCCTGGCATTTGGCCATCCTCACATCATTAGGTACCAAGAAAACTGACTCTGTCCTTGGTAAATCCAAACAAGTGAGCCCACTGGGCCTGGGACTGGGACTGCCTCTGGGTGCCTGGCTTCTTGGATACCAAGTTCAGAGAGTTCCATCACCAAGGAAATGAGGTATGTCACATTCTTTGGAACTGAATGAGGTCACTGCCTTGGCAACCACTTTGTCCTAACAGTTGCTTCCAAGGGTTACATAAGATGGAGGTTTCCCCTACTTCCTGTGACACTTTCATAAGGTAGAATGTATATCAACCATTGGCACCTGGGAAAAGCTCTCCACTCAGGCCTGGATTGTTCCACCTTGTCTATAATAAGAAGAGAGAGGCAGATTCAGACACATCCCATGGTTGTTTGCCATGGAAGATGACTTTTGCTCTCTCAGGTGCTTCATACCTGCCTACAACTTCTCCAGGTATAATTTGTGCATGGACATTTGAGGTTCTCATCTGGTGGAAGATCCCCAACTTTCCTGTATTGTAAGAACCCCTCTGTCCCTGCTCTTCTGTAAAATGATTGAGGGAACAGTGTATACTTGGGGTTAAAAACAGGTTTGATTTGGTGACGAATGATTCTGTGCGATGAATAATGGGATTGGGAACCTGCAATATTTACAAGAATATAGAGGTGAAATATAAGTATGAAAAAAGAAATCTAGGTATGCTTTGAAGCCCAGAAGGGTTTTGCCCTTGATTGGGATACTTAGCTTTGAATTATGTTCTGCAAAGATGTCTCAGATAATTTGATATACAATGGCATAGGACCTTGTACATTGGATGATTGAATTTAGAAGAGAACATCCAGTCAAAAAGGAATATTCAGTAGGATTAGGAAGATAGTTGGTAGGTTTAGGAAGATGAGTGAGTATAGGATTTGGACCAAAAGTTCTTTAGCAATAGACTTTTGGTTATAGAGTGAATGTAAATGTCAGCACATATGAAGAGTCAGACACTATGTTGAACTGGGGAAAATATGTAGAAAAGCAGATATCAATGGAAACATTACGAAATCAGGCAAAGTATAAAGTGAGGGATAGAATTAGACATTTTCAACAGGGTTGAGTTTCAATATATAAATTAGGAAAAAACAAATATGTAGTCACCAATAGGATTGACAATTGACAGCATTAGGCAACCTGGACATGGATGTTTTTAGAAATCCATGTTCACTTTCCATTTAGGCTTTGGTACAATCATAAGTGTGACCTTTCCATTTTTTGTCCAGAATATTACTGTGATAATGAGGTGACATGAGTATTTCTTTCACCATTTCTGGGAGCAATATATTGATGATGTAAAATTAGAATCGGGGGTGCAAATAGGTGTACCCTGTTTCTATGAACATAGAGAAAAACCACAAATAGACCATACTGTGAATAAATAATATAACTTTTTTGAACTTTAAATAATGAATTGAACTGATATCTGAAAAATAAAAGGAAATTGTATATTGATATACAATCATTCATTCCAACCAGTTATATATCTAATGGAAATATTAGTGTTTTGATTTATCATGAAGAGTGTGTGAGTTTTGCTTCAAAATGATTATGGAAATTCAAAATAATGTGTTTGGAAAGAAGTCTCATGAAAAGACCAGTCAAGAAACCCTGACAATACATGTGTTCTGAAGCAAGAAGTGATTAATGTTGAAACAAATGCCTATTAATTTGTGAACTTGTGGATGAAATGTATATCCTATGATGTGCAAAAACTGAAGAAACAATAATGTACCAGTGTCGAATACAAATGAATGACAAATTACATATCATGTCCCATAGGAGTCTACTTGCATTGATGTTAGACTGGGTCAGATACTGTAGAATAATTAGGATTTGTATGCACCCTTCACTGAAGATAGTAGTCAGTACTAGGAAACAAATATGTATTTCAGGTGGATGAATATTTCTGATTATAATCTTCTGAAAAGTGGATTATAAATCAACATACATGAACATGAATGAATTTATAGAGTGTGTACTAGACACATATATTTCATATTTGGAAAACTTTGGAGAGTATATCTATATCTATATCTATACACACACACACACACACACACACAACACTCACAGACATTAAAAAGTACCAATATAAATGCCAATCGAAATTCATCAGTAAATATATATCATCCACAGATGCAAAAATATTTATGTTACTGAACATGAGTTTATGTATAATGTTGTTCTTCTAGGACGCTCTCTTATAGGTTGAATTTTCATTTCCAACAGCATTTAGGAGGAGTGAACACTTCTCACAATTTGTATCTGCCAAGACATCCACCTTACAAAAATGTACGTGTGATACCTGGTAGGATTCTATATATGCATATAAATATACATGTGTGAATAGGCTACAGAAATTGGAAACAAGTATTCACATATTTGTTAAGTTTAAAAACACATGGAGAATATTTCAATTAAAATTTGACTAGATGTATAACTCCTACCTTATATAATGCAAATGTCAAGTCCAACTATAGAACATGTCTCCTCTGAAGTGCTTGTATTTCTATTGTGTTGGGTTAATTTTCCCCATTGTATTAGGATGAAAAGTCTGAGTCTACTAGGTATGGGTTAGTGTCAGGGATTCAGTACTTCGAATGAAAAATTGGAAAAAGAATCCAATGTGTATGTAAATATATGCTGCACAAATATCCTCCCGCTCTCATCCAAAACAATGCCTTGACATTACCTTCACCCCAAGTAAGACACAATTAGAGGAGAAGAGTTACACAATCAGTGAATACATATCTGGAATGGAAAATGCTCAGGAGTTCACAACCTTGGAGGTGGTTTAGGAGTTTCTAAAAGTAAGGGACATGGTAAACACTCCACAAACATGTAACTCTGCTGGCCTAAAAACTTTTTGAGAAACTGCCTCTGAGCTTCCGCACTTGAAATATATGTTGTTTTCATGAGATTTGGCTTCCTTTGTAGTGAGACCATCAAAGCTGGGTCTGCATCTATGTGACCTGGAGAACATGGTTTCTTATTTTCCAATGAACAAGATGAAGCAGTGGTGAATCCTCTCTTTATAGGTAAACTGAGGCCACTGGGGACTAAGTGTCTCCCCGTCTCCCCGTGTGGACTGTGAAGCCATTTGGTCCTCCTCCACTTTTCGTGGTTTTTAGGCTGCTGCACTGTGAGTTTGGTATTTGTTTCACGAAATACTAGCAGCTAAACTGGGACACAGTGCTGGAGGGAGTTCTGTCACATGTGGTGGGTCAGGGTCTGCAAGAGAATGCACCAACTAGGCTTCTATCTCTCACAGCTTGCCCCATTGCCCCCTTGTCCATATCAACCTGATTCTTAATTTTCCTCTTAAAACTCTCCATATAACAAGATGCCTTTACATATAAGGGTCTGCTGGCAGCACCATGTCAGTTACAAGCCATTTGGAATCCAATGGTAGATCCACATGGCCCTACCACGGATGTTTTATCAAACACCTCCCCAGCACTGCTCTAGACCCACTACTCAGCAGGCTCCAACTTACTGGCATCTCTGTTCTACACCATTTTCATGAAACTCAGTAAATCAAGGCACTGTCTGGTATACTCATGATCAGCAATAGGACATCCAATGTTTCTCCAGTGCCACCTGGTCATAGGAATTTCAAAAATTTCATAGTATTTATCTAGCCATTTTTCAAGCATGAAGTTGGAGGCACTGTGGGTTTCAATTCATTCAGCAAACATTAAATGGTGAGGAAGCTCATTACAATGAAATCTCTGGAGAAATCTCACAGGCACGGCTTCCCAAAGAGTGGACAAACGGTCACATTAGGCCAGGCCCATTGAGGTCTACAATGTGAGGTCCATGTGTGTTTTGACTCTCAACTATGGCTGCCATTTCTTTACGAATAAAATCATGTGATATCCTTGCTGAGATTCCCATGCCTCAGTGGAAATCTACCCGGGGCCTAGGTCTCAGTTTCCAAGAGCGACTTTCATGCGTGGCCTCTTAAAATCCCAACAAAATTCATGGCAATGCTTCTCTGAGTTCAGTTCCAAAACCAAGTGTCTAAGGGGAATCACACCAGAGTTCAAGCCCACGTGGAACCAGTCATTTTTTCCAATACCACACAAATGACCAACATTAAAACCAAAACACTCCCACATGGCCCTCACCTTATTCCATATAGTCAATCATCTTAACCTCTGGCTGGAGGTTTCCATGAGGAACGCAGCCCAAGACAGTGTCCAAAATCAGCTCGTTTGCCCCTCATTTGCCTAAATTCAGGGTAGCCTGGACACCGTTGCTCTGAACCAGGAGTGAACAAATAAGCCTGCCGTTAATACTTCTGTGTTTCTCCAATTTGAGGCCTACTGACTTTAGGTATGGATTCTTTAGGTGATTTAGAGTCATGCGAAAACACAAGCACCTCTGCAGGGCTTTAAGAACTCATTTGATCCAAAGAATCCCTATTCTCATTTGTTGGAATGCAGGAACCTAACAGAGGAAGGCAAGAGACTTCATCCACAATGAATGATATTTTTTTGCCATTTTGGTTTTGGAAGCTAACATGGGGTCATTCTTAAGATCCATCAGGTGCTGAGAATCTAAGTCACAGCCACACACAGGTCCAAGAGGCTGATAAAGACACATCCCTTTCCAAAGCAATTAAACAAAGAGCCACAGGTGAGGCCCATTCATTTCCATTTGAAAACTGTTTTCTTCAAGCTTCACAAAGGGGTGGCCTGAGGCAAAGACCTTCCTGACATTCAGTGCAACACAACAATAAGTAAGCAAAAGGCCCAAAGCAGGGTTTCTGCACTGAGACTTTCCTTGTCACACTGATATCTGAGTTTTCTGAGATGCTCGCCATTCTCTTCAGCTATCCAGTACATGGCCATGTCACAGAGCTTGGAGGTGGTACATATTTTGGACACAAATCCCTGAGCCTATCTGGAGAGTGGCCAGAATTCAGGAAGAAAACAACAACTTAGAAAGATAGCAGTTGTTGCACATTGATAAGACAAGGTGCAGTCCATTCATATGTTGGGCAGGATGAATTATGGGAAGATTTATACTAGACAGGACACATCCATTAATGCATTCTCTTTTCTAATGTCTACAACAACGGATACAGTGGGATACACATAAACAGAAACACTCGCCTTGTCAAATGACTTACTAGAAACTGTCTGCTCCAAACCAAACAAACCGCCTTTTCGATCTATTCTCAGAACATGAGACAAAACAACAAACCCACACCTACTCCCACAAAGGCACCTCCTTCCCCCAAGTAGGTCTGTGACTATCCGGAGTGTCCTCTGACTGGTGGGCCATACTATGTTCCCCCGAAATGGCCTGTCTTCTCTCAGATCTTGTTTCCTTGACCAACTCTGTGAAGATGTCAGGAAAAAGTGGTTAGCCACTACCTGTTTTCTCAGGAAAGGTCCATCTTCAGAGCTCTCCTGGCACATCATTAGGTACCAAGAAAACTGACTCTGTCCTTGGTAAATCCAAACAAGTGAGCCCACTGGGCCTGGGACTGGGACTGCCTCTGCGTGCCTGGCTTCTTGGATACCAAGTTCAGAGAGTTCCATCACCAAGGAAATGAGGTATGTCACATTCTTTGGAACTGAATGAGGTCACTGCCTTGGCAACCACTTTGTCCTAACAGTTGCTTCCAAGGGTTACATAAGATGGAGGTTTCCCCTACTTCCTGTGACACTTTCATAAGGTAGAATGTATATCAACCATTGGCACCCGGGAACAGCTCTCCACTCAGGCCTGGATTGTTCCACCTTGTCTACAATAAGAAGAGAGAGGCAGATTCAGACACATCCCTTCATCCTGACCAGGTTGTTTGCAATGGAAGATGACTTTTGCTCTCTCAGGAGCTTCATACCTGCCTACAACTTCTCCATGTATCATTTGTGCATGGACATTTGAGGTTCTCCTCTGGTGGAAGATCCCCAACTTTCCTGTATTGTAAGAACCCCTCTGTCCCTGCTCTTCTGTAAAATGTTTGAGGGAACAGTGTATACCTGGGGTTAAAAACAGGTTTGATTTGGTGATGAATGATTCTGTGCGATGAATAATGGGATTGGGAACCTGCAATATTTACAAGAATATAGAGGTGAAATATAAGTAGGAAAACAGAAATCTAGGTATGATTTGAAGCCCAGAGGGTTTTGCCCTTGATTGGGATACTTAGCTTTGAATTATGTTCTGCAAAGATGTCTCAGATAATTTGATATACAATGGCATAGGACCTTGTACATTGGATGATTGAATTTAGAAGAGAACATCCAGTCAAAAAGGGATATTCAGTAGGATTAGGAAGATATTCGGTAGGTTTAGGAAGACGAGTGAGTATAGGATTTGGACCAAAAGTTCTTTAGCAATAGACTTTTGGTTATAGAGTGAATGTAAATGTCAGCACATATGAAGAGTCAGACACTATGTTGAACTGGGGAAAATATGTAGAAAAGCAGATATCAATGGAAACATTACGAAATCAGGCAAAGTATAAAGTGAGGGATAGAATTAGACATTTTCAACAGGGTTGAGTTTCAATATATAAATTAGGAAAAAACAAATATGTAGTCACCAATAGGATTGACAATTGACAGCATTAGGCAACATGGACATGGATGTTTTTGAAATCCATGTTCACTTTCCATTTAGGCTTTGGTACAATCATAAGTGTGACCTTTCCATTTTTTGTCCAGAATATTGCTGTGATAAGGAGGTGACATGAGTATTTCTTTCACCATTTCTGGGAGCAATGTATTGAAGATGTAAAATTAGAATCGGGGGTACAAATAGGTGTACCCTGTTTCTATGAACATAGAGAAAAACCACGAATAGACCATACTGTGAATAAATAATATAACTTTTTTGAACTTTATATAATGAATTGAACTGATATCTGAAAAATAAAAGGAAATTGTATATTGATATACAATCATTCATTCCAACCAGTTATATATCTAATGGAAATATTAGTGTTTTGGTTTATCATGAAGAGTGTGTGAGTTTTGCTTTAAAATGATTATGGAAATTCAAAATAATGTGTTTGGAAAGAAGTCTCATGAAAAGACCAGTCAAGAAACCCTGACAATACATTAGTTCTGAAGCAAGAAGTGATTAATGTTGAAACAAATGCCTATTAATTTGTGAACTTGTGGATGAAATGTATATCCTATGATGTGCAAAAACTGAAGAAACAATAATGTACCAGTGTCGAATACAAATGAATGACAAATTACATATCATGTCCCATAGGAGTCTACTTGCATTGATGTTAGACTGGGTCAGATACTGTAGAATAATTAGGATTTGTATGCACCCTTCACTGAAGTTAGTAGTCAGTACTAGGAAACAAATATGTATTTCAGGTGGATGAATATTTCTGATTATAATCTTGTGAAAAGTTGATTATAAATCCACATACATGAACATGAATGAATTTAGAGAGTGTATACTAGACACATATATTTCATATTTGGAAAACTTTGGAGAGTATATCTATATCTATATCTATACACACACACACACACACACACACACACACACACACAACACAGACATTAAAAAGTACCAATATAAATGCCAATCGAAATTCATCAGTAAATATATATCATCCACAGATGCTTCTTCCGGACCCAGTCTCCTCTCCAAACACTCCTCCCTTAACACCTGTTAGTCTAGTCTATTATAATACCCCAGAGGAAAAAGGGACTCTTGCCGCAAAATGGGAAGGCCCCTATCCTGTCATTCTCTTTACCCTTACCGCCGCCAAACTCTCCTTACCAGACAACTGTCTCACTCCCTGGATTCACATGTCTAGGTTGAAGCCACATCACCAGGAGGCCCCACCTGCTGAAGACAGGGCCACCCCAGAGGAACTCCAAGAATCTCCTACTGAACCTCCCATTTACTCCTGCTCTCCACACCCATCTCACCCATTTTAGTTGTGGCTCACACGGTTTTCCTTGCAGCCCAATTCCTCTTAAAGAAGGCACAATGAGCTCTCCCAACACCCTAGTCTTCTCTAACTGCTTGTTTTTTGTGCTCTGCTTATTTTCTTTGCTCTGTCAGGACTGGTCTTTACCCTCCTCACCTACCATGCATTTATTCACTTTTCGGGAACGATACTCAGAACATGGCATGCAGAAGGTCTGCGCAGTGGATGCAACTACTTGCTTCATCCACAACTGCACCTCTATTTCCCTAAAATTGTCACCTTCAAGGACCTTCGTCCCTGGTAGCTGAAACTGGCCTTTCATTTGCTTCCTTTTTGATCAAACAAAAGACTATTGTCATTGGTGGCCTGAGATATATAATGGGTGCCCCTATTGGTCATGCATGTTCCATGATGAACGTGGTAGCTATTCTTACCACTCATTTGGTTACCCTGAAGGGTGGACTTCTAGTTACATAAAGTGGCATAAAGGCTCTTCATCCAGTAACAATGGATGGTATGCTTTAGATAAACCTGACCCCAAGGCCAAACGATGGGGCTATGTTGAGTTTGCTGTCTATGCTCGGACAACCTCAGTCAGACCCACAGGGTGGATGACTATTGGCCGCACCCTGATTACGCAACCTAAGGCAAACATCCAGGTAGTCGAACACATTAAGGACTCAGAATCAAAACTTTGAGATCATATCCATAGCTCATCCAAAGAGGATTCAGAGCCTTCAACCCTCTCAGGTCCCCCTCCCACATGGCTCAATTTGCTACACCAAACTTTTTGATTATTAAACTCCACCCCTCTTTCTGTGCCTACTTCTCAGTGCTTTCTCTGTGCTTCACTTAGTCGTCCACTTCTAGCAGCAGTCCCATTAGCGGCAGGAAATATTCCAGCAAAACCCTACAATTTCTCTAAAAAGGACAACCCCTACATGTGACACGTATCCCACTGTGGGAAAGTTATTCCACCAATACTTTATTTCCTTTCATCTGTTTCCACCTGCCAATAATGAATCCTTTACCCATTTGTTCCTTGAGCTACAGCACCCCATAGAGCCCTGTGTTTATGCAACCTGGACATTTCCTCTGGTGTAATGGTTCTTTAAGTACCTCAACCATCAATGTCTCTGGCGCCTGTTTCTTGGTTACTGTAGTTCCTCAGCTATCTTTGTATACTCCCACCGAATTCTGACAGTTGGCCCTACCTTCCCGCACCCGTAGGGTAGTCTTTCTGCCGGTTCTGGTAGGCCTCATTTTAACCTCAGTAACAGTTCTCGGACTCTCTGGTGGAGCTATAGGTCATGCTCTATGGGATCCAATGACCTTCAACAAAAACTGCAGGAAACACTCAATACCATGGCTGAGTCTCTGGGTTCCTTGCAGCGGCAGGTTACTTCATTGGCACAAGTGGCTTTACAGAACCAAAGGGCAATTGATCTTCTCACTGCAGAAAAAGGGGTTACATGCCTATTCCTCAGAGAGGAATTTTGCTATTATGTTAATGAATCTGGGCTAATAAAAAAAAATGTTGTTAAATTGCAGGAATTATCGACCCAATTGCTCAAACCTACCTCCTCCAATCCCATAACGGGGTTCTTCCAATCCTATCTTGCCATGTACTTACTACATATCTTGGATCCCCTTATTTGGATGCTCCTTTTTTGTGCTCTCTTGCCCTGCATAATGAAGTGCCTTCAAACCCAACTGCATAAAATTCCTAATCAAACTTTCAACCAGCTTTTGCTTAGTCACTACCAGCCTCTGATGACCGATGAATCCCCAACATCTCCAAGAGAACAGTTCACTCAGTGATGAAGCTCACTACCAGGCACGATGGAATGCAACGGGTATTAGACAGCGGGAGACAACGAGCTCGGAGAACCTCTTAATCTGCCATCCTGGATTCATAGTCTTTACCACCTTCTAAGCTTTCTCATGGTTCTTGGCCTCTTCTATGTCAGTCCCCCCACATGGAACTTCTGCCAAAAATTGACATTTGCTTTAATTTTTATCTTCATTCTGTTTTTATTCGCTCTGATCTTCTTCAGGTGCTGGCGACACCATGTCCAGGCAACGCTTCCAGTATTTCCTTGAGTCTCTGTTACAGGACCAGTGGCTGATACCAACAATCTCTTCCATCCAGGACTGGTTCCATGCCATCGACATCTTTGGCTTCAGGGAACATTCATTGACTTCACCCCTATGAAAATAGCTGTCTATAGCCACTGGGTTTTATTTCTGGCTGCCATGATATCCCCATACCTGCCCCCTAAGCATTCCTCCACTTCTCTTTCTAGGCCCCACACCACCCCCACACAGCAGGAAGCAGCCAGATCTGACAAACGACACCCCACTTCCTAAGAAAACAAAAAGGGTGGAATGTTGGGAAAAGAATAAATGGCAGCCATACCCCAGAGAAAAACCCCAACATGGCGCCTAAGGACTTCTTCTTCCTACCTTCTTCATTTCTGCAGTGGCGCAAAAAGTTCCCGCCCTTGTGAACTCTCCCGCCAGCGCCAATTTCAAATCTCGCTTGTGGGGAACCTTAGCCCCAATGAGAACTAATTCCTGGGCTCTGGAGCTGATATTTGAAAGAACTTGTCAATAAACGGGTTGCTGCCATTTATGTAAGCCATACCATCTCCCCCTTAGTTCTATATAAGCACACAGCTTTTAGCAATAAATTTGGAATTCTCCCGGTGAAGTGTCATTGCGTGGGGAATTATTTCACTCATGTTCAGCAACAGGATATCCAAAGGTTCTCCAGTGCCACCTGGTAATGGGAATTTCAGAAATTTGATAGTATTAATTTAACCATTTTTGAAGGATGAAGTTGGAGTCACTGTGCGTTTCAATTAATGCAGGAACCATTATGTGGTGAGGAAGCTCATTTAAATGAAATCTCTGGAGAAATCTCACAGGCAAGGCTTCCCAAAAAGTGGCCAAAAGGTCACATGAAGCCAGGATCATTGGGCCTACAATATGAGTTCCATTTGTGTTTAGACTCTCAATTTTGGCTGCCAAGTCTTTCAAAATAAAATCATGTGATATCCTGGCTGAGATTCTCACTGCACTGTGGAAAGACACCCTGGCCCTCGATCTCAGTTTTCAAGGGCGCATCTCATGCGTGGCCTCCTAAAATCCCAACACATTTCATGGCAATACTTCTTTGAGGTAAATTCCAGAACTCAGTCTCTAAGAGGAATCATGCCAGAATTCAAGCCCAGGTGGATCCAGTTATCTCTTCCAACCGCCAAACAAATGACCACAATTAAAACCAAACACTCCCACATGGCCCTCATCTTCTTCCATATAGACACTTATCATAACCTCTGGCTGGAGTTTTTCATGAGGGGTGCAGCCCAAGACAGTGTCAAAAATAAGCTCCCTTGCCCCTCATTTGCCTAAAGTCAAGGTGGCCTGGACACCCATCCGGTGAACCAGGAGTGATCAGATAGGCCAGCTGTTAATACTGCTCTGCATCTCCAATTTGAGGCCTACTGACTGTCAGGTATAGATTCTTTATATGATTTGGAGCCATGAGAAAACCCAAAAACCTATGGGTTAGCCTCTGCAGGGCTGTGCATAACTCATTTGAACCAAAGGATCCGTATTCTCACTTGATGGTGGTCAGGAACCTTACAAATGAATGCGAGAGACTTCATTCACAATAATTGCTCTTTTGGCCATTTTGGTTTTGGATGCACACATGGGATCTCTCTTTACATCCATCAGGTGCTGAGAATCTAAGCCACAACCTCACACAGGGCCAAGAGGCTGATTCAGACACATCCCTTTCCAAAGCAATTAAGCAAAGAGCCACAGGTAATGCCTATTCATTTCCATTTGAAAACTGTTTTCTTCAGGCTTCACAAAGGGGTGGCCTGAGGCAAAGACCTTCCTGACATTCAGGGAAACAGAACAATTGATAAGCAAAAGGCCGAAAGCATGGTTTCTCCACTGAGACTTTCTTGGTCACACTGATATCTGAGTTTTCTGAGATGCTCGCCATTCCCTTCAGCTATCCAGGATATGGCAATGTCACAGAGCTTGGAGGTGGTACATATTTTGGACACAAAACCATGAGACTATTCTGGAGAGTGGTGAGAATTCTGGAAGAAACAGGAACTTAGGAAGGTAGCAGGTGTTGCCCATGGATAAGGCAAGCTGCAGTCCATTCATAAATTGGGCAGGATGAATGCCGGGAATCTTTCTACTATACAGGACATATGAATTGTTGCATTCTATTTTCTAATGTCTACAACCACGGACACAGTGGGATACACAGAAATAGAAACACTTGCCTTGTCCAACGACTTACTAGAAGAAGACCACTCCAAATCAAACAAACCGTCTTTCCTACCTATTCTCAGATCATGAGACAAAACCACAAAATCACACCCACCCCACAAAGACACCTCCTTCCCCCATGTAACTCTGTGACTATCCGGAGTTTCCTCTGAGTGGTGGGCCATACTATGTTCCCCCAAAATGGCCTGTCCTATCTCAGATCTGGTCTCCTTGGCCAACTCTGTGAAGTTGTCAGGAGCCTGCGGTGAACCACTACCTACTTTCTCAGGAAAGGCCCCTATTCAGAGCTCTCCTGGTATTTGGCCATCCTCACATATGTTGGTACCAAGAAAGACTGACACTCTCCTTGATAAATTCAAACAAGTGAGCCTACTGGGTCTGGGACTGGACTGGCTCCGGGTGCCTGGCTTCCTGGATCCCAAGTTCAGAGAGTTCCATCACCAAGGAAGTGAGGTAGATCACTTCTTCAGGAACTGAATGAGGTCATTGCCTTGACAACCACTTTGTCCTAACAGTTGCTTTCAAGAGTCCCATGAGATGGAGGCTGCCCCTACTTCCTGTGACACTTTCACAAGTTAGAATGGTATATAAACCATGGGCACCCGGGAACAGCTCTCCACCTAGGACTGGTTTGGTCCATCTTCTCTACATTAAGAAGAGAGAGGCTGATTCATACACATCCCTTCATGCTGACAAGGTTGTTTGCCATAGAAGATGACTTTTCTCTCTCAGGTCTTTCGTAGCTGCCTACATCTTCTCAAGGGATCATTTCTGCATGGACCTTTGATGTTCTCAACAGGTGGAACATGCCCTACATTCCTGTATTTTAAGAGCAACCCTGTCCCTGCTGTTCTGTAAAGTTCGATTGAGAGAACAGTGTATGGTTTGGGTTAGTAACATGTTCAATTTGGGGTTAGGAATCCTTCTGCATGACGAATAATGGTATTGGGAAACTATGATATTTACAAGAATATATAGGTGAAATATAAGTATAAAAACAGAAATCTAGGGAAGATATGAAGTCCAGAAGGGCATTGGGACGTTAATTGGTACACTTAGCTTTGAATTATTTTCTGCAAAAATGTCTCAGATAAATCTATATACAATGGCATAGGAGCTTGTACCTTGGATGATTGAATGTCGAATAGAACACCCACTCAAAAAGGGATTGTCGGTAGGATTAGAAAGATAGTCAGTAGGTTTACAAAGAAGAGTGAGAATAGAATTTAGACCAAAAGTTCTTAAGCAATAGGGTTTCAGGTAGACAGTGAATGTAAATGTCAGCACAAGTGAAGAGTCAGTCACAATGATGAACAGGGGAAAATATGTAGGAAAATAGATATAAATAGAGACATTACTAAATCAGGCAAAGTATAAAGTGAGTGATAGGATTAGACATTTTCAACAGGCTTGAGGTTGAATATATAATCTTAGGAAGAAACAAAAATATAGTCACCAATAAGATTGACATTTGATAGCATTAGGCCACCTGGACATGGAAGGTTTTAGTAATCCATGCTCACTTTCCATTTAGGCTTTGGTACAACCTAGGGTGACCTTTGATTTTTTTGTCCAGAATATTACTGTGATAAAATGTATATATAGATCAGGTGACATGAGTATTTCTTCCACCATTTTTTGAGGAATATTTTGAAAACGTATAAATTAGTATTGAGGGTAAAAATAGGTGTACCCTGTGACTATGAATATAGAGATAATGCATGAATAGACCATACAGTTAATAAATAATATAACTGCTTCCACTTTAAATAATGTATTGAATTGATATCTGAAAATACATAAGAAATCATATATTGATATATAATCATTCATAACAACTAGTTATACGTCTAATTGTAATCCTAGGGTTATGGTTTATCATGAAGAGTGTGTGAGTTTTGCTTCAAAAGTGATTATGGAAATCAAAAATAATGTGTTTGGAAAGAAGTCTCATGAAAAGACCAGTTTGAAACATGGCGGAACACGTGTTTTCTGAAGCAGAAAGTGAATGAAAGTGAAATAAATGCCTATAAATTTGTGAACTTGTGGATGAAATATATATCCAATAATGTGCATAAACTGAAGAAATAGTAATGTACTAGTTTTGAATAAAAATGAACTTCAAAATACTTATCATGTCCCATAGGAATCTACTTGCATTGATGTGAAAATGGATCAGTTACTGTAGAAATATTAGGATTTATATGCACCATTCACTGAAGTTAGTTTTCAATACTAGGAAAAAAATACGTATATCAGGTGAATGAATATTTCTGAGAATAATCTTGTGAAAAGTTGATTATAAATCCATATACATAATCATGAATGAATTTAGGGAGTGTATAGTAAGACACATATATTAAATATTTTGAAATATCTGGAGAGAATATATATATATATATATATATATATATATATATATATATATATATATATATATATATATATCTCCACACACAGATTTTAAAAATTAGCAATATAT
Source organism: Callospermophilus lateralis (assembly GCF_048772815.1). Taxonomy (NCBI): domain Eukaryota; kingdom Metazoa; phylum Chordata; class Mammalia; order Rodentia; family Sciuridae; genus Callospermophilus; species Callospermophilus lateralis. The sequence goes on from NW_027512698.1 coordinate 83,563, forward strand.
ATGCCAATCGAATTACACCGTGAAATATGTATCATCCACAGATCCAAAAATATTCATTTTACTGGATATGGATTTATGTATAACTTTTTTCAACTAGGAAGCTCACCCATAGGTTGAATTTTCAGGTCAAACAGCGTTTAAGAGGAGTGATCTCTTCTCACACTTTGTATCTACCAAGTCATGTAACTCACAAGAATGTACGTGTGATACCAGGTAGGATTCTATATGTGCATATAAAAATACATGTGCTGAATAGAATACAGAGAAAGGGAGACAGGAATTCACATATTTGTTAACTTTAAAAGTACATGGAAAACTATTTCAACAAAAAATTGACTAGATTTATAACTCCTACCCTATATAATGCAAAAGGCAAGTCCAAGTATACAACATGCCTCCTCTGAACTGCTTGTATTTCTATTCTGTTTCCGTTATTTTACTCCATCATATTAGGATTAGTATTCAGAATCTAGCAGAGCATGTGTTAGTGTCAGGGATTCAGTATTTCAAATGTAAAATAGAAAAATGAATCCAATGTGTATGCAAATATGTGCTAAACAAAATCTTCCCACTCTCATCCAGAACAATTCCTTGATATTTTTTTCGCCCAAAGTAAGACACAATTAGAGGAGAAGAGTAATAAAATCTGTGAATAATATGCTCAGGAGTTTACAACCTTGGAAGTGGTAGAGGAGTTTCCCTAGTATGGGACAGGGTAAACACTCCATAAACATGGAGCTCTGCTGGCCTAAATACTTCTTGAGAAACTGCCTCTGAGTTTGGGCACTTGAAATATATGTTGTTGTCAGGAGCTTTAGCTTCTTTTTAGTGAGACTATCAAAGCTGTGTCTGCATCTATGTGACCTGGAGGACATGGTTTCTTATTTTCCAATGAACATGAGGCAGCAGTGCTGAATTCTCTCTTTGTAAGTAAACTGTGGCCACTGGGGGCTAAGGGTATTCCCATGTGGACTGGGAAGCGATTTGGTCATCCTCCACTTTTCGTGGTGTTTCTTGCTGCTGCACTGGGACTTTGGCATTTGCTTCATGAAATAAAAGAAGTTCAACTGGGACACAGTTCTGGAGGCAATTCTTTCATGTGTGGTTGGTCAGGGTCTGCAGGAGAATGCACCAACCAGGTTTCTATCCCACATAGCTTGGCCCCATGTCCATAGTAACCTGATTCTAAACATTGCCCGGAAACATCTCCATATAACCAGAAGCCTTTACATGGAAGGGTTTGCTGGCTTCACCATGTAAGTCACAAGCCATTTGGGATCCAATGGCAGATCCACATGGCCCCACCACAAATTTTTTATCACACACCTGCCTACCACTGCTCTAGGCCCACTACTCAGCAGGTTCCAACATATTGGCATCTCTGTTCTACACCATTTTCATGAAACCCACTCAATCAAGGCACTGTCTTGCATATTTACGATCAGCAACAGGACATCCAAAGTTTCTCCAGTGCCACCTGGTCATGGGAATTTCAAAAATTTCATGGTATTTATCTAGGCATTTTTCAAGGATGAGGTTGCAGGCACTGTGGGTTTCAATTCATTCAGGAACCTTTAAATGGTGAGGAAGCTCATTTCAATGAATGCTCTGTAGAACTCTCACAGGCAAGGCTTCCCAAAGAGTGGCCAAAATGTCACATGAAGCCAGGCCTATTGAGGTCTACAATGTGACGTCCATGGGTGTTGTGACTCTCAACAATGGCTGACAAGTCTTTCAGAATTAAATCATGTGATCTTCTGGCTGAGATACCCAGGGCTCTGTGGAAAGCCACCCTGGGCCTAGATCTCAGTTTCCAAGGGTGATTCTCATGGGTGGACTCCTTAAATCCCAACAAAATTCATGGCAATACTTCTCTGAATTCAGTCTCTAAGGGGAATCACACCAGAGTTCAAGCCCAGGTGGTCCCAGTCATGTCTTCCAACCGGACACAAATGACCAAAATTAAAACCAAAACCCTCCCATATGGCCCTCATCTTCTTCCATATAGACACTAATCACAACCTCTGGCTGAAGGTTTCCATGAGTGGCGGAGTCCAAGAGAGTGTCCAAAATAACTCCCTTGCCCCTCATTGGCGTAAATTCAGGGTGGTCTAGACACCCTTCATGTGAAACAGGAGTGATCAAATATGCTAGACGTTAATACTTCTATGCTTCTCCAATTTGTGGAAAACTGAGTGTCAGGTATATATTTTTATGTGATTTGCAGTCATGAGAAAACACAAGCTCCTCTGCAGGTCTTTGAAGAACCCATTTGACCCAAAGGATCCCTATTCTCACTTGATGGAGTTCAAGAACTTTAAAGAGGAAGGGGACAGACTTCATCCACAAGGACTGCTTTTTGGCCATTTTGGTTTTGGATGCACACATGGGATCTCTCTTTACATCCACCACGTGCTGAGTATCTAAGCCACAACCTCACACAGGGCCAAGAGGCTGATTCAGACACATCCCTTTTCAAAGCAATTAAGCAAAGAGCCACAGGTGATCCATATTCATTTCCATTTGAAAACTGTTTTCTTCAGGCTTCACAAAGGGGTGGCATGAGGCAAAGACCTTCCTGACATTCAGGGCAACAGAACATTAGGTTAGCAAACGGCCCAAAGCAGTGTTTCTCCACTGAGACTTTCCTGGTCACACTGATATCTGAATTTTCTGAGACACTCGCCATTCCCTTCAGCTATCCAGTACATGGCCATGTCACAGAGCTTGGAGGTGGTACATAACTTGGTCACAAAATCATGAGCCTATTCTGGAGAGTGGCCAGAATTCAGGAAGAAAACAGGAACTTAGGAAGATAGCAGGTGTTACCCATCCATAAGGCAAGCCGCATTCCTTTCATACATTGGGCAGAAAGAATTCTGGTAAGCTTTCTACTAGCCTGGACACATCCTTTGATGCATTGCATTCTCTTTTCTAATGTCTACAACCATGGACACAGTGGGATACACAGACATAAAAACACTCACCTTGTCAAATCACTTGTTAGAAATCGTCCACTCCAAACCAAACAAACTGCCTTTCCTACCTATTCTCAGAACATGAGACAAAATCACAAACACACACTCACACCCACAAATTCACCTCCTTTCCCAAAGTAGGTCTCTGACTATCGGGTGTGACCTCTGACTGGTGGGCCGTACTATGTTCCCATCAAATGGCCTGTTCTGTCTCAGATCTGGTTTCCTTGGCCAACTCTGTGAAGTTGTCAGGAGACAACGGTGAGCCACTTCCTGCTTACTCAGGAAAGGCCACTCTTCAGAGCTTTCCTGGCATTTGGCCATCCTCACATCAGTAGATACCAAGAAAGACTGACTCTGTCTTTGGTAAATCAAAAGAAGTGAGACCACTGGGACTGGGCCTGGGACTAGATTTGTGTGCCTGGATGCCTGTATCCCAAGTTCAGAGAGTTCCATCACCAAGAATGTGAGGTGAGGTCACTTCCTTCAGGAACTGAATGAGGTCAATGCCTTGGCAAGCACGTTGTCCTAACATTTGCTTCCAAAGGTCCCATGAAATGGAGGCTGTCCCTAATTCCTTTGACACTTTCACAAGTTAGAATGGTATATCAAACATTGGTAACCAGGAACAGCTCTCCACAGAGGCCTCGTTTGGTCCTTCTTCTCTACATAAAGAAGAGAGAGGCTGATTCAGACACATCCCTTCATGCTGACCAGGTTGTTTGCAATGAAAGATGACTTTTGCTCTCTCAGTTCCTTGATAGGTGTCTACAACTTCTCTAGGGATCATTTGCGCATAGACCTTTGAGTTTCTCAGCAGTTGGAAGATCCCCTAAATTCCTGTATTTAAAGACCAACTCTGTCCTTGCTCTTCTCTAAAGTTAGATTGAGGGAACAGTGTATGGTTAGGGTTAATAACAGGTTTGATTTGGAATAGAAATCATTCTGCTGGATGAATAATGGTATTGGGAACCTGCGATATTTTCAAGAATATATAGGTAAAATATATGAATCTGAAAACAAAAATCTAGGTAAGATTTGAAGCCCAGAAGGGCATTGGGCTTTTGATTGGGTATTAAGCATAGGACCTTGTAACTTGGATGATTGATTTTCAAAAAGAACTTCCAGTCAAAATGGATAGTCAGTAGTATTAGGAAGATAGTCGGTATGTTTATAAAGGAGAGTGAGTATAGGATTTGGACCAAAAGTTCTTTAGCTATAGGGTTTCGGGTATTGAGTGAATGTAAATGTCAGCACATGTGAAGAATTAATCACAATGATGAACTGGGGAAAATATGTAGGAATGCAGATATCAATAGAGACTTTAGGAAATCTGGCAAAGTATAGTCGGTAGTGAAATGTTAATAAAATAGATTCTTGTCACTTCCTGTTTTACTGTATGCTTAATAAAACACTGTTGAAATCTTGAGAAGTGATTTCTAATCTTTTTCCCAGAATGTGCTGTCCCCAACTGCCAAACTTCAGAATGTACTCCCTCACCCAGTTGCACGCAAACTGCTCACCCGCCCAGGCCCATCAATAAACTTTCCTCCCTGCCCTCTTCAAGGAAAGTATATAAGCTCTGCTTAAGCTGTTCTCAGGGTTCTCTGCTCTATTCAAATGAGCTCTGAGCCCCAGCATGCTGGACCCCCAATAAACCCTTTGTTTTTGCATGAGAGAGTCTCTTGGTGGTCTCTTCCCCCAATGCTCTTCCGATATTTATATATGGAGGTTCCACCAAAATCCAGCAGTGGTGAACGAGAGACCCCAATGGGCTACTCTCAGGGTAAGTAAGGCACCTCTTTCTGGTTTCAGGTTTCAGGTTAGGGCTTGGCAAAATGGCTGTCGATGAAGTGTGTGAGCTCTCTTTGATGGTGGCTGGCAGACGTGTCACAGAGCCACAAGCCAAGTCCCTGGGGGACGCCACAGAGGACTCGGGAATCAAGGAATAATAGTCTCCTCGACTCAGTGATACTTTGTTTCAGATTCGGTATTGCCAGCCCATCGGGTTTTGCCACCTGCTCAGTCTTGGTCTCAGTGTTGGACGTCCATTGCCTGTCTTTATTGTTTTCTCTTGTCTGTGTCCTGTGTCGTTGCTTTTACTGTTTGTGTATCTTTCATTATGGGACAGATCACTTCAATGCCTCTGTCCCTGACCCTTGATCTATGGACCAAAGTCCGCTTAAGGGCTCAGAATGTTTCTTTTTTAGTAAAACGCTGGACCTGGCAGACTCTGTGTGCCACAGAATGGCCCACCTTTGGATTCGGATGGCCCCTAGAAGGATCTTTCTACTTCCCACTAATTTAAAAAGACAGAGATATTGTCTTACAGCCAGGGCCACATAGCCATACTGATAAACAGGAATATACCTTAACTTGGCAGGACCTCTGCAAATCTCCTCCTCCGTGGGTGAAGCCTTTCCTTGCTGTGTCCCCGTTCCTACTCCTTCCCCCACGATCTCTCAACCCCTCTGCTCCTCCTCCTCCTCCACCCTCTGTTCTCCCTGAGTCACAAGATTTGACTCTACTGGACTCTCGTCCCCCTCCTTATCTTCTACCCTTGTCCCACAACCCCCAACACCCTCTAAGTGATTCTCCAGCTGCTGACTCAGCCTCTCTGCAATTGGAGGACGCTAAGCCAGCCCAGGGCCCTCCAGATAACTCCCCTGCATCACACACAGCCCCTCGTCCCCTGGAGGAAGCTGGAGTTGCTAAAGGAACTCGCCGGTGGCAAATGATTGAAAACCCTGGAACTCCCGTGTTGCTTCCCTCCATCCCTAAGGACCAATGATTGACGATGGCCATAGGGAAAAAATGCAAGCCTACCAGTATTGGCCTTCTCCTCTTCAGACCTATATAAATGGAAAAATAACAATCCCCCTTTTACCGAGGACCCAACCTGGCTCTCAGGTCTGGTGAAGTCATTGATGTTTTCACACCAACCTACTTGAGATGACTGCCAACAACTCCTAGGGACTCTCTTCATGACAGAGGAACAAAAGAGAATCCTCCTGGATGCTAGAAAAAAGTATCCTCGGACCAAATGCGTGACCGACAAAACTTCCCAATATATTCAAAGCCGGCTTTCTCTTGAAACGACCCAACTGGGACCCAAACACCTTTGAAGGTAGGGAGCATCTGTCCACTTATTCCCGGGCTCTAATAGTGGGTATCTTAGTGGCCGCTAGGTGACCAACTAATTTGGCCAAGGTAAGAGAGATTATTTAAGGGCCTGATGAATCTCCCTCTATGTTCTTAGAGATAATTATGTAGGCATATAAGAGACATACTCCTTTCGATCCTCAGGCAGAGGATCAAAAGGCATCTGTCACAATGGCCTTTATTGGGAAAGCTGCCCTGGATATTAAAAGAAAGTTACAATGCTTAGATGGATTACAAGATATGACTTTGAGGGATTTATTCAGAGAACCCGAGAAGGTATACTTTAAGAGAGAAACTGAGGAAGAGAAGGGAGCTGAGTGAGGATAAAAGAAACAAAAGACAGACTAAGGCATTGACTAAGGTCCTGGTCACAACAACAAATAGGCCAGAAATTAAGAAACAGAGAGACAGGAAGGGATACCTGGGCACACACTAGAGGCCACCCCTGGCCTCAGATCAATGTGCCTACTCTAAAGAAAAAGGACACTGGGCCAAAGAGTGCCCTAGAAAGAGACAGCCATGCCAGCCAGATATTCTGACTCTGGAGGAATACTAAGAAAGTCCAGGCTCAGATCCTCTCCCTGACCTCAAGGTAACTTTTGAAGTGGAGGGGAACACAATAAACTTTGAAGTAGATGCAGGGTGAATATACTCAGCCCGTAAGGCCCATTGGGCCCTCTACCGAATAAAAGGTCTCTAATTCAAGAGTCTAACAGAAGTAAATATCGGGCTTTGACAACTACGAGGACCATGGACCAGGGAAAAGGAAAAATCCATCACTCCTTCCTAGTAATCCCTGAATGCCTGGCCCCATTGATGGGCAGAGTTCTGCTCACCAAGCTCTGCGCCAAAATAACTTTTAACCCTGAAGGCCCTCAAGTGGAATTTTTTAATTCTTCAGTAACTACTCCTATAATCATGGCTCTAACTATGTCAGTAGCAAATGTTCATCAACTCACTCACCTTTGTTCAAAGAAACTGCATTCATTCGTGAAGGATCAAGAACACAGTTTTCCACTAACCTACTCACAGCAAAAGGAAATAACTGAATGGGTAACAAAAGCCTGTCAGGTCCATTAATTGGTTAAAGCTTACACTTCCAAGCTTCCTGCAGGAAAGCACCTATGAGGAACCAGACGAGGACAATTCTGGGAAGTGGACTTTACTGAAATTAAGCCAGTAAGGTATGGACTTAAATAACTCCTAGTCTTTGAACATACATTTTCAGGATGTATTGAAGCCTTCCCCACACACACACAAAAAAAGAAATAAAAAAGAAGAAAAAAGAAACATTGCAAATGGTTGTAAAGAAGATCCTGGAAGATATTTATTCTCCCCTTGACGACCAGTAGTCTTAACCCTAATCAGCCCCTTAAGCTGCGATGGCTGATCACAAATCCTACTGGACACGAAGTATGGCCTATCTCGAATACAGCCCCCTTACGAACCTGGTGGCCATCTCTCCACCCAGTCATTTGTCAGCTGGCTATAGGTCTTTCCTATTGGGATATCCCTGATTAACAGGATCCCACTAAAATTCCATTAAATCCCTTCCGTACCATAGATAATGGAAACAAACATTATAGATGTAGGGACACGTGAGCCAGATGAAGGTTGGCTAGCCTAGATTACTATGTTTGCCCGGCAGACTATCAAAGCCACAAACAGTCACAGCTGTGGGGGGGGGAGAGCAGACTTCTATTGTAAGTCATGGGGATGTGAGCATACAGGGACTGTCAGATGGAACCCAAACTCCTCATCAAATTCTGTACACAGCATTGGCCATATTACGAATTAGATAACCAAAACCGATGGCCCCCAGAGGGGTCTCTAGATCCTCAAATTCTGTGTGACCTTTTTAACTTCTGCAAGTGCTCAAAAGGGTGAATGGAGATTCCGCTATGTGGAGGCCTTCTCTCTCCTTTGCTCACATCCTGAACTATGCTTCTCCAATAGATGCTCACCCTCAGCCTTGTGCTCCAGACTCTCTGCTGTCACTCCCACCTCAGCAACTTGATTTCTCCCCTCCAATATCTAGATCAAAAACCCAAATCTCGACTGGTTCTCAGACCATTGCTCCCTTGCTGAGGTTGCAGGTACTGAGGTACCACTCCATTCACTCACTCCTCTCCTCTCCTGTCAGTGCCCGCACCGGGTCCCACCCAGTCCTCTTACCACCTAATGCAAAGCTCAAACCCGCTGAGAAGAATCCTCAGACCCTAATACAAGATGTAATGAAAATGGCCTTTAATGTTGCTTTGTCATCACTAAAAACAGGTTACTAAGAATTTAAAGTCCCTCACAGGCTTTTTGGAATCTCACTCCCATCTCCCCCTCTGTTCTATCTGTTCTACTGCTCAAGTTTTTGTTGCTATTAAGATACCAAAGCCCTCTCCCAATATTATTTTACATCTCTCCTTCCTCATTCTCAGATCCACAGAGCTGCTCTTATCCCTGCCTTCCAAATTGTCCCCCTCTGTACCAGGCCCACAGAAAAGTCTTAACTGACCTTCTCCAGAAGTCTTCACCATGGCTGATTTAGGACTTTCAGCAAAAGAATCCCGATAAAAGAGTTCACTGTAGATAAACTTCCTATTTTTGTGTTGCCCTGGTCTCCTTGGCAACTGGCTAAAAAATTCAGCACTCCTGATCTAGACACACCCTTACTAGTTTTTCACAAAATATTTGAAAAAAAGGCCTCTGGCCTTGAGCTGGGGCTTCACAGAGATGGCTACATTTCTAAGATAAAGAAGTTACAAACTGGGCTGTATGGAAACAGCTGGAAGGGGGAAAAAAAGAAAGGGAAGACACCCCCACCCAGGTGTCCTTGAAAAGTTAACTTGCCCAAACTGAGGAAAAAAACAGAAACAAAAACTGCTTTTTGTGAACTTCTGCAGACTGTGAACTTCTGAGCCCCTTCACTTACGTGTTGGGTACAAAATTCTGAAACTACGTAACTTGGGTTTCAGGGGATTAATTGATTACAACAGAAGCAATGCCCTCTGAATCTGGTTGAAACCAAAAAAGACTGTTTCCGTGTCTTTGGTGCTATCTTAGGTGCCTTGCCTTGTCCGTCCCTACAACAGTATAATTCTATATACTTAAACATTGTTTATGTTTTCATGAAATGGTCAACAGATGTGATTAATTGTGAAATGGTGCAGATGTTTCCCAGAGTGCTCTATCATGACGCAGGTTCATCTGAAGATCAAAGAGGGGGACATACAACCCGGTTCCACTGGGAACATATGTCCCTCACCTTAGCCATTCTATTACGAATAGGAGTTGCTGCAGGGTTGGGCACAAGAACCACTGCTCTGGTCCATGGGACACAACAAGTGACCCAATTAGAAGCAGCAATAGATCAAAACTTAAAGATTTTAGAAACATCCATCACAGCTTTGCAGGAATCTTTAACCTCTCTCTCTGAAGTTGTTTTACAGAACAGTCGAGGGTTGGACCTCCTTTTCATGACAGAGGGGGGCCTTTGTGCTTCATTGAGGGAAGAATGTTGTTTTTATGTCGACAATACTGGAGTTGTAAAAAAATCTATGAGTAAATTAAAAAGATGCCTTGAAGAGCAACAACGAGAGAGAGAGGCACAGAAAAGGTAGTTTGAGTCTTTTTTTACACAGTCCCCCTGGTTAATTACGTTTTTATCAACCCTGGCCGGTCCAATAATAATCCTCATAGTATTACTAACTATAAAACCCTGTTTCCTCAACCATGTAATTTCTTTTCTCCAAGCTCAAATTGGACAAATTAAAATTATGGTAATACCCCACTAGCAGACATAGAATGTGACACCCCACAAAGATCACTTTTATGATTAAAAGTAGCCAGATAAAGAAGTGGGGAATGAAAGGTTAATAAAATATGTACTTGTCACTTCCTGTTTTTCTGTACACTTAACGAAACACTGTTGAAATCTTGAGAACTCTTTGCTAATCTTGTTGCCAGAATGTGCTGTCCCCAATTGCCAAACTGCAGAATCTACTCCCTCACCCGGTTGAATAGAAACCTGAACTGTACTTGGATCATTGAATGTAGAAGAGAACATCCATTCAAAAAGTTATAGTCAGTTGGATTAGAAAGATAGTCGGTAAGTTTAGGAAGAAAAGTGAGTATAGGATTTGGAACAAAAGTTCTTTAGCAATAGGGTTTTGGTTAGAGAGTCAATGTAAACGTCAACACAAGTGAAGAGTAAGTCACAATGATGCACAGGGCAAAATATGTAGGAAAGCAGATATCAATAGAGACATTAGGAAATCAGGAAAAGAATAAAGTGAGTGATGGGATTAGATATTTTCAACAGGGTTGAGGATGAATATATGAGCTTAGGATAAAACAAATATGAAGTCAACAATAGGATTGACATTTGATAGCATTAGCGTAGCCCAAGACAGTGTCCAAAATAAGCTCTGTTGCCCCTCATTTGCCTAAATTCCCAGTGGCCTGTACACCCTTCCTGTGTACCAGGAGTGATCAAACAGGCCTGCCCTTAATACTGCTCTGCTTCTCCAATTTGAGTCCTACTGAGTGTCGGGTACAGATTCTTTATGTGAAATGGAAAGATGAGAAAACTCAAGCCCCTATTGGATAGCCTCTGAATAGATTTGAAGAACTCATTTGACCCAAAAGATCCCTATTCTCACTTGATGGAATTCAGGAACCTTACAGAGGAAGGCAAAATACTTCATCAACAATGACTGCTCTTTATGCCATTTTGGATTTTATGCACCCATGGGATCTTTCTTTAGATCCATCAGGTACTGAGAATCTAAGACAAAGAATCACACTGGGCCAAGAGGCTGATTCACACACATCTCTTTCCAAATCAATTAAGGAAAGAGCCAAAGGTAAAGCATATTCATTTCCATTTGAAAAATCTTTCCTTCAGGATTCACAAAGGGTTGGCCTGAGACAAAGACCTTCCTGACTCTCAGGGCAACAGAACAATAGGTAAGCAAATGGCCCAAAGCAGGGATTCTCCACTGAGACTTTACTGGTCACACTGATATCTGAGTTTTCTGAGATGCTCGCCATTCCATTCAGCTATCCAGTACATGGCCATGTCACAGAGCTTGGAGGTAGTACATATCTTGGACACAAAACCATGAGCCTATTCTGGAGATTGGCCATAATTCAGGAAGAAAACAGCAACTTAGGAAGGTAGCAGGTATCGCCCATCAATAAGGCAAGCCGCATTCAATTCATAAATTGTGCTGGATGAATGCTGGGAAGCTTTCTATGAGACAGGACACATCCATTGATGCATTCTCTTTTCTAATGTCTACAAGTACGGACACAGTGGGATACACAGACATAGAAACACTTGCATTGTCAAACGACTTACTAGAAACAGTTCACTCCAAACCAAACAAACCGACTTTTCTAACTATTCTCAGAACATGAGACAAAACCACAAACCCACACCCGCAATGGCACCTCCTTCCCCCAAATAGGTCTGTTACTCTCCGGAGTGTGCTCTGACTGATGGGCCATACTATGATGCTCCGAAATGGCCTGACCTGTCTCAGATCTGGTCTTCTTGGCCAACAATGTGAAGTTGTTAGAAGCCAGGAGTGAGCCACTATCTGCTTTCTCAGGAAGAGCCCCTCTTCCGAACTTTCCTGGCATTTGGCCATCCTCACATCAGTAGGTATCAAGAAAGACTGACTCTGTCCTTTGTAAATCCAAAAAAGTGAGACCACTGGGACTAGAACTGAGACTGGCTCTGGGTGCCTGGCTTTCTGTATCCCAAGTTCAGAGAGTTCCATCACCATGGAAGTGAGATGAGATCACGTCCTTCAGGAACTGAATGAGATCACTGCCTTGGCAACCACTTTGTCATAACAATTGCTTCCAACGGTCCCATGAGATGAGGGCTGCCCCTACTTCCTGTGACACTTTCACAAGTTAGAATGGTATATCACCCGTAGGCAAAAGGGAACAGCTCTCCACACAGGCCGGGTTTGGTCCATCTTCTCTACATTAAGAAGAGATAGGCTCATTCTGACTCAACCCTTAATCCTGACCAGGTTGTTTGCCATGGAAGATGATTTTTGCTCTCTCAGGTCTTACATAGCTGCCTACATCTTCTCCAGAGATCATTTCTGCATGGAGCTTTGAGGTTCTCAACAGATGGAAGATCCACTGCATTCCTGTATTGTAAGACCAACACTGTCCCTGCTCTTCTGTAAACATAGATGTGAATTGGAGTCATGAGAAAACCCACGAACCTATGGGATAGCCTCTGCAGAACTTTAAAGAATTCACTTGACCCAAATGATCCCTATTCTCACTTAATGGAGGTCAGGAACCTTACAGAGGAAGGCGAGAGACTCTATCCACCATGACAGTTCTTTTGACCATTTTGGTTTTGGATGCACACATGGGATTTTTCTTTAGACCCATCATGTGCTGTGAATCTAAGCCACAGCCTCACATAGGGCCAAGAGGCTGATTCAGACACATCCATTTCCAAAGCAATTAACCGAAGAGGCACAGGTAATGACCATTCAATTCCATTTGAAAACTATTTTCTTCAGGCTTCACAAAGTGTGGCCTGAGGCAAAGACCTTCCTGACATTCAGGGCAACAGAATAGGTAAGCAAAAGGCCCAAAGCAGGGTTTCTCCACTGAGACTTTCTTGGGCATAGTGATATCTGAGTTTTCTGAGATACTCACCATTCCCATCAGCTATCCAGTACATGGCCATGTCACAGAGATTGAGGTGGTACATATCTTGGACACAAAATCATGAGCGTATTCTGGAGAGTGTCCAGAATTCAGGAAGAAAACAGGAATTTAGAAAGATAGCAGGAGTTGCCCATCCATACGGCAACCTGCAGTCCATTCATAAATTGCACAGGATGAATGCTTTGAAGCTTTCTCGTAGACAGGACACATCCATTGATGCATTCTCATTTCTACTGTCTACAATCACGGACACAGTATGATATATAGACACAGAAACACTCACGTTGTCAAAGGACTTACTAGAAACAGTCCACTCCAAAACAAACAAACCAGCTTTCCTAACTATTCTCAGAACATGAGACAAAACCACAAACTCACACTCACACCCAAAAAGGCACCTCTTTCCCCCAAGTAGGTCTGTGTCTATCCGGAGTGTCCTCTGACTTGTGGGCCATACTATGTTCCCCAAAAATGGCGTGTCCTGTCTCCGATCTGGTCTCTTTAGCAAACTCTGTGAAGTTGTCAGGAGCCCGTGGTGAGAAACTATCTGCTTTCTCTGGAAAGGCCAGTCTTCATAGTTTCCAGGCATTTGGCTGTCCTCACATCAGTAGGTACCAAGAAAGAGTGACTCTGTCTTGTTAAATCCAAACAAGTGAGCCCACTGGGACATGGAGTGGGTTTGACTCTGTGTGCCTGGTTTCCTGGATCCCAAGATCACAGACTTTCATCACCAATAATGTAAGGTGAGGTCACTTCCTTCAAGAACTGAATGAAGTCACTGCCTTGGAAACCACTTTGTTTTAACAGTTGCTTCCAAGGTTCCCAAAAGATGGAGTCTGCCTCTACTTGCTGTGACTCATTCATAAGTTAGAATGGTATATCAACCATAGGCACCGGGGAACAGCTCTCCACACAGGCATGGTTTGGTCCATCTTCTCTACATTAGGAAGAGAGAGGCTAATTCAGACACATCCCTTCAACCTGACCAGGTTGTTTGCCATGGAAGATGACTTTTGCTCTCTCAGATCCTTCATACCTGCCTACACCTACTCAAGGGATTATTTCTGCAGGGACTTTTGAGGTTCTCAGCTGGTGGATGATACCCTACCTTCCTGGATTTTAAGACCAACTCTGTCCCTGCTCTTCTGTAAAGTGAGATTGAGGGAACAGTGTATGGTTAGTGTTAATAGCATGTTCGATTTGGGTTAGGAGTCATTCTGCTGGATGAATTACGGTATTGGGAACCTGTGATATTTATAAGAATATAAATGTGAAATATATGTATGAGATCAGAAATCTGGGAAAGATTTGAAGCCCAGAAAGGCATTGGGCCCTTGATTGGTATACTTAGATTGAATTATGTTCTGCACCGAGGTCTCAGATAAATCGATATACAATGGCATAGGACCCTATACCTCGGATGATTGAAAGTAGAAGAGAACATCCAGTCAAAAAGGGATAGTCTGTAGGATTAGGAAGATAGTCAGTAGGTTTAGGAAGAAGAATGAGTCTCGGAGTTTGACCAAAAGTTCTTTAGCAATTGGTTTTCAGTTAGAGGGTGAATGTAAATGTCAGCACATGTGAAGAGACAGTCACAATGATGAACTGGGAAAAATATGTAGGAAAGCAGATATCAATAGGGGCATTAGGAAATCAGGAAAAGTATAAAGTGAGTGATAGGATTAGATATTTTCAACAGGCTTGAGGTTAAATATATAATCTTAGGAAGAAACAAATATGTAGTAACCAATAGGATTGACATTTGAGAGCAGTAGGCACCCTGGACATAGATGCTTTTAGTAATCCATGGTCACTTTCCATTTAGGCTTTGGTACAATCATATGTGTGACCTTTGCATTTTGTGTCCAGAATACTACTGTGGTAAAATGTATATGTAGATCAGGTGACATAAGTATTTCTTCCACCATAAAGGGGAGTAATATTCTGGAAACTTATAAATTAGTACTGGGGATACAAATAGGTGTACCTTGTGTTGATGATTATTGAGATGATGCATGAATAGACCATATTGTGAATAAAGTATGTAACTGGATCCAACATTAAATAATGGATTGAGTTTGCATCTGAAAATATATTGGAAATCTTATATTGATATATATACCATCATTCCAACGAGTTATATATGCAATGGTATTATTAGGGTTACGGTTTGTCGTGAAGAGTGAGTTTTGCTTCAAAAATGATTATGGAATCGAAAATAATGTGTTTAGAAAGAAGTCTATTGAAAAGACCAGTAAAGAAACATGGAGGAATACATGTGTTCTGAAGTAGTAAGTAATTGAAAGTGAACCAAATGCCAAAAAAATTTGTGAAGTTCTGGATGAAAAAATACATCCTATGATGTCCATAAACTGAAGAAATAGTAATGTACCAGTGTTGAGTAAAAATGAACTTCAAATTACACATCATGTCCCATAGCAATCTACTTGCATTGATGTTAAACTGGGTCAGTTACTGTAGAAATATTAGGATTTTTAAGCACCATCCACTGAACTAAGTTTTCAGTAGTAGGAAACCAAAATATATTTCAGGTTTATGAATATTACTGAGAATAATCTTGTGAAAATTTGAATTTAAATGAACATAAATGAATATGAATGAATTTAGGGAGTGTATAATAAGACACATATTTTTCATATTTTTTTAAAATCCGTAGAATATACACACACACACACGCACACACACACACACACATGCACACACACACACATTAATATTTAGCAATATATATGCCAATCGATATTCATCATGAAATATAATTCATTCACAAATCCAAAAATATTCATTTTACTGAACATGGATTTATGTATAGTGTTTTTCACTAGGAAGCTCACCCATAGGTGGAATTTTCAGTTCCATCATTATTTAGGGAGAGTCATCTCTTCTCACAATTTTTATATTCCAAAGTCAGTGATCTTACAAGAATGTACGTGTGATACCAGGTAGGATATTGTATATGCATAAAAAAATTACATGTGCTGAATAGGATACAGAGAAAGGGAGACAGGAATTTACATATGTGATAACTTTAAAAAATCATGGAGAAATATTAAAATGAAAAGTTTACTAAATTTAAAACACATACTCTTGATAAAGAGGAAGACAAATACAAATATACACCATGCTTCCTATAAAAGGACTGTACTTCTATTCAGTTAGGTTTTTTTTTCTCCATGATATTAGGATTAGTAGTCAGAGTCTAGTAGGGTATGGGTTAGTGTCAGGGATTCAGTATTTCAAATGGAAAATAGGAAAATGAATCTAATGTGTATGCAAACATGTGATACACAAAAATCTTCCCTCTCTTATCCAGAACAATACCTTGACATAACCATCGCTAAAAGTAAGACACAATTAGAGGAGAGGAGTTAGAAAACCTGTGAATACATATGTGGAATGAAAAATGCTCAGGAGTTCACAACACTGGAGGTGGTAAAACAGTTTACAAAAGTATGGGAGATGGTAAACACTTCAGAAACATGGAGCTGTGGTGACCTAAAGACTTATTGAGAAACTTCCTCTGAGGTTAGGCACAAGAAATATATGTATGGCAATATTTAAATCAATGGTTCTGCAACTGATGTGATTCTGCAATCTGGGTCTGCATCTATGTGACCTGGAGGACATGGTTCTTTATTTTGTAATGAACATGAGGCAGCAGGTCTGAAAACTCCCTTTGTAGGTAAACTGTTGCTACTGGGAGCTAAGTGTCTTCCCGTGTGGTCTGTGAAGCCATTTGGTCATCCTCCACTTTTCAGGGTGTTTCTTACTGCTGCACTGGGAATTTGGTATTTGCTTCATGAAATACAATATGTTCAACTGGGACACAATGCTGGAGGGAGTTCTGTCATGTGTGGTTGGTCAGGGTCGGCAAGAGAATGTACGAAGCAGGCTTCTATCCCACATAGCTTTCCCCTTGACTATAGCAACCTGATTCTGAACATTGCCCTGAAACCTCTACATATAACAAGATGCCTTTACATATAAAGGTCTGCTGCCTGCACCATGTCAGTCGCAAGATTTGGAAGCCAATGGAAGATCCAGGTGGTCCTACCAAAAATATTTATTTACACACCTATAGTCCACTGCTCTACGCCCACTACCCAGCAGGCTCCAACTTACTGGCATCTCTGTTCTACACCATTTTCACGAAACTCAGTCAATCAAGGCACTGTTTGTTATACTCATGATCAGCAACAGGATATCTAAAGGTTATCCAGTGCCATCTGGTCATGGGGATTTCAAAAATTTCATGGTATTAATCTAGTCATTTTTCAAGGATGAAGTTGGAGGCACTGTGGGTTTCATTTAATTCAGGAACCATTAAATGGTGAGGAAGCTCATTTCAATGAAAGCTCTGGAGAACACTCACAGGCAAGCCTTCCCAAAGAGTGGCCAAAAGGACACATGAATCCAGGCCCATTGAGGTATACAATGTGAGGTCCATGTGTGTTTGGACTCTCAATTATGGCTACCAAGTCTTTAAGAATTAAAACATGTGATATCCTGGCTCAGAATCCCTGAGCTCTGTGGAAAGCCATCCTGGGCCTAGATCTCAGTTTCCAAAAGCGATTCTCATGCGTGGTCTCCTAAAATCCCAACACTATTCATGGCAATACTTCTCTGAGGTCAGTTCCAGAACTCAGTCTCTAAGGGGAATCACACCAGAGTTCAAGCCCTGGTGGACCCAGTCATCTCTTCCAACTACCACACAAATTACCACAATTAAAACAAGAACCCTCCCATATGGCCCTCATCTTCTTTCATATAGACACTCATCATAATCTGGCTGGAGGTTTCCATGAGGGGTGCAGACCAAGACAGTGTCCCAAATAAGCTCCTTTGCCCCTCATTTGCCTAAAGTCAAGGTGACCTGGACACCCATCCGGTGAACCAAAAGTGATCAAATAGGCCTGCCGTTAATACCGCTCCAATTTGAGGACTACTGTCTGTGGGGTTTAGATTCTTTATGTGAATTTTAGTCATGAGAAAACCCAAGCACAATGGGCTAGCCTCTGCAGGTTTTGTAGAACTCTTTTGAACCAAAGGATCCCATTCTCACTTGATGGAAGTCAGGAACCTTACAGAGGAAGTCGAGAGACTTCCTCCCAATAATTGCTCTTTTGGCGAATTTTCTTTTGGATGCACACATGGTAACTTTCTTTAGATCCATCAGGTGCTGAGAATCTAAGCCACAGCCACACACAGGGCCAAGGGCATGATTCAGACACATCCCTTTCCAAAGCAATTAAGGAAAGTGCCCCAGGTATGCCCATTCATTTCCATTTGAAAACTGTTTTCTTCAGGCTTCACAAAGGGGTGGCCTGAGGCAAAGAACTTCCTGACATTCAGGGCAACAGAACAATAGGTAAGCAAAAGGCCGAAAGCAGGGTTTCTCCTCTGAGACTTTCCTGGTCACACTGATATCTGAGTTTTCTGAGATGCTCGCCATCCCCTACAGCTATCCAGTACATGGCCATGTCACAGAGCTTGTAGGTGGTACATATCTTGGACACAAAACCATGGGCCTATTCTTGAGATTGGCCGGAATTCAGGACGAAAATAGAAACTTAGGAAGGTAGCAGGTGTTGCTCATCGATAAGGCAAGCTACAGTCCATTCATAAATGGGGCAATATGAATGCTGAGAAGATTTCTACTAGACACGACACATCCATTGATGGATTCTCTTTTCTAATGTCTACAACCATGGAAACAGTGGAATACACAGACATAGAAACACTCGCCCTGTGAAAAGACTTACTAGAAACAGTCCACTTCAAATGAAACAAACCGACTGTCCTACCTATTCTCAGAAAATGAGACAAAACCACAAACCCACAACCACACCCACAAAGGCACCTCCTTCCCCTAAGTAGGTTTGTGACTATCCAGAGTGTCCTCTGACTTGTGGGCCATAATATGTTCCCCCAAAATGGCCTTTCCTGTCTCAGATCTTGTCTCCTTGGCCAACTCTGTGAACTTCTTAGGAGCCAACGGTGAGCTACTACCTGCTTTCTCATGAAAAGCCCTGCATCCGAGCTTTCCTGGCATTTGGCCTTCCTCACATCTGTAGGTACCAAAAAATACTGACCCTGTCCTTGGTAAATCCAAACAAGTGAGACCACTGGGACTGGGACTGGGACTGGCTCTGTGTGCCTGGCTTCCTGGATCCCACGTTCAGAGAGTTCCATCACCAAGAAAGTGAGGTGAGGTCACTTCCTTCCTGAACTGAATGAGGGCACTGTCTTGGCAGCCACTTTGTCCTAACTGTTGCTTCCAAGGGTCCCAAGAGATTGAGGCTGCCCCTACTTCCTGTGACATTTTCACAAGTTAGAATGGTATATCAACCAAAGGCACCCAGGAATAGATCTCCACACAGGCCTGGTTTGGTCCATGATCTCTACATTAAAAAAAAATCTGATTCAGACACAACCTTTTATCCTGACCGGGTTGTTTGCCATGGAAGATGACTTTTGGTCTCTCAGGTACTTTATTGCTTCCTACATCTTTTCCAGGGATCATTTCTGCATGGACCTTTGAGGTTCTCAGCAGGTGGAAGTTTTTCTACATTTCTGTATTGTAATATCAACTCCTGCCCTGCTCTTCTGTAAAGTTAGATTGAGGGAACAGTGTCCGGTTATGGTTAAAAACATGCTCGATTTGGGTTAGAAATCATTTTGCTGGATGAATGATCGTATTGGGAACTTGCTATGTGTAGAAGAATATATAGGTGAAATATATGTATGAAAAAAGAAATTTAAGTCTGATTTGAAGCCCAGAAGGGCATTGGGCCCTTGATAGGGATACGTGGTGTTGAATTACGTTCTGCAGAGTTGTCTCAGATAAATCGATATACAATGGCATAGCACCTTGTACGTTGCATGAATTAATGTAGAAGGAACATCAAGTCAAAAAGGCATAGTCGGTAGTGAAAGGTTAATAAAATTAATAAAATAGGTAATTGTCACTTCCTGTTTTTCTGTATGCTTAAAAAAACACTGTTGAAATCTTGAGAAATGTTTGCTAATCTTGTTCTAGAATGTACTGTTCCCAACAGCCGAACTGCAGAATGTACTCCCTCACTCGGTGTCATGCAAACCGCCCACTCGCCCTTACCCATCACTGAACTTCCCTCTCTTCCCTCTCCAAGGAAAGTATATAAGCTCTGCTTAAGCTGTTCTCAGAGGTCTCTGCTCTATTTAATTTAGCTCTGAGCTCCAGCATGCTGGACCACAAATAAACCCTTTGCTGTTGCATGAGACAGTCTCTTGGTAGTATCTTCCTCTGACACTCGCCTGACCTTTACATATTGAGTTTCCACTGAGTTCCAGCAGTGGCGGACGAGAGAGAGACCCCAACGGGCTCCTCTCGGAGCAAGTAAGGCGCCTCTTTCTGGTTTCAGGTTTCTTGTTAGGGCTTGGCAAAATTGCTGGCGATGAAGAGCCTGGGCTCTCTCCGACGGTGGCTGAGAGACATGTCACAGAGACAAAGGGCACCTCTCTGGAGGACCCCGCAGAGAACTCGGGAAATCAAGGAACAATAGTCTTCTCGACTCAGTGATATTTTCTTTTAGATTCGTTATTGCCATACCATTGGGTTTTGCCTGCTACTCATTCCTGGTCTCAGTGTTGGACGTTCATTGCCTGTCTTTATGGTCTTGTCTTATCTGTGTCGTGTGTCCTTGCTTTTACTGTTTGTGGAACTTTCATTATGGAACAGAGCACGTCAATGCCTCTGTCCCTGACCCTTGATCACTGGACCAAAGTCCGCTTAAGGGCTCAGAATCTTTCTTTTTTTAGTAAAACGCTGGACCTGGCAGAATCTCTGTGCCTCAGAATGGCCCATCTTTGGAGTCGTATGGCCCCTAGAAGGATCTTTCTACTTCCCACTAATTTAAAAAGTCAGAGGTATTGTCTTTCAGCCAGCGCCACATAGCCATCTGGATCAACAGCCATATATCTTAACTTGGCAGGACCTCTGCAAATCTCCTCCTCCATGGGTGAAGCCTTTCCTTGCCCCTACCTCTGCTCCTACTCCTTCCCCCATGATCTCTCAAACCCTCTCAACCTCCTCCTCCTCCACCCTCTGTTCTCCCTGAGTCACAGATTTGACTCTACTGGACTCTTCTCCCCCTCCTTATCCCCTGCCCTCGTCCCCTAACACACAACACACTCTAAGTGATTCCGCTGCTGCTGACTAAGCCTCTCTACCATTGGAGGAAGCTAAGCCGGTAATAGGATCTGACAATGCACCGATGTTCATGACCCAGGTAAGTCAGGGGTTAGCCAGGAACCTGGGGATTAATTGGAATTTAAATTGGGCTTATAGACCACAGAGTTCAAGACAAGTAGAAAGAATGAATAGAACTATTAAAGAGACCTTAACGAAATTAAGCTTAGAGACCAGCATAAGATTGGACTATGCTCCTGCCTTATGCAATGTTTCATGCAAGAAAAAATCCCTTTGTTTCTTTGAGTAACCTTACCACATGTGAAATTCTTTATGGTGGCCCTCCTCCAGTAGGGGACCTAAGCCCAACTGTAAGACCTAAAGATCCTTTCCACACCCCCTTGCTTGACAGACTTAAAGATCTTGAAAGAACTCAGTAATACCTGTGAAAACAGCTGGCCACTGCCTACCCAACTGGGAACCAGGGGATTCCACATCCATATCAAGTAAGAGATTTCATCTATGTAAGATGATATTAGGTGTCATCCCTGGTACCCCGCTGAAAAGGACCATACCAGGTGCTATTATAACACCTACAGTGGTAAACGTAAACAGAATCACTTCCTGAATCCATACCTCTCATCTCAAGCCTGCTGCCTGTACAGAATCTTTCTGGAAACTGAAAAAGACTGGTAACAGTTTCAAATTGTGTATTCGCAATGTGAATAAGGTTATATACTCTCCCCTTGGCTACAAGTTGTCCTAACCCTCATCAGCCCATTAAGCAGTGATGCCTGATCACAAATCCTACTGGAAAAGAAGTATGGTCTATCTCGCATACAGCCCCCTTAGGGACCTGGTGGCCATCTCTCCACCCAGACATTTGTTAGCTGGCTATAGGTATTTCCTATTGTGATATCCCTGATGAAGAGGATCCCACTAAAATACCATTAAATCCCTTCTGTACCATAGATAATGGAAACAAACATTATGGATGTAGGGACACGCGAGCCAGATGCAGGTTGGCTAGTCTAGATTACTAAGTTTGCCTGGCAGACTATCAAAGCCACAAAGAGTAATGGCTGTGTGGGGGAAAAGCCGACTTTTTCTGTATGTCATGGGAATGTGTGCATACAGGGGCTGCCTGATGGAACCCCAATTCTTCATCAAATTCAGTACACAGCATTGGCCACATTACCAATTAGACAACCAAAAACTATGGCACCCAGAGGGGTCTCTAGATCCTCAAATTTTGCATGACCTTTTTAACTTCTGCAAGTGCTCAAAAGAGTGAAAGGAAATTCCCCTATGTGGAAGCCTTTTCCCTCCCTCACTCACATCCTGAACTATGCTTCTCCAATAGATCATTATCCTCAGCCTTCTGCTCCAGACCCTCTGATGTCACTCCCATCTCAGCAACTTGATTTCTCACCTCCAATAACTAGATCAGAAACCCAAAGCTCCACCAGTTCTCAGACCATCGCCCCCTTTCTGAGGTAGCAGGTACATAGGTACCGCTACACCGACTCATTCCTCTCATCTCCTGTCAGTGCCCTCACCGGGTCCCACCAGGTCCTCTTACCAGCTAACCCAATGCTCAAACGAGCTGAGGAGAGCCCTGAGACCCTTATCCAAGATGTAATATAATTGGCCTTTAAAGTTGCTTTGTCATCACTGAAAACAGGTTACTAAAATTTAAAGTCCCTCACAGGATTTTGGGATCCTCACTCCCGTCTTTCACTCTGCTCTACCTGATCTACTGCTCAAGTTTGCTGCTAGGAAATTCCCAATACCCTTTCGCATTATTCTTTTACATCTCTCTTTTCCCTCATTCTCAGATCCTCGGAGGTGCTCTCAGCCCCACCTTCCCCGTCTTTCCCCCTCTGTACCAGGCCCACAGAAAAGTCTTAAATGACCTTCTTCAGGAGTCTTCACCATGGCTGAGTTTTGAACTTTCAGCAAAACAGTCCCAATAAAGACTTTAATGTAGATAAACTTTCTCTTTCGTATTGCCCTGTTCTACTTGGCCACTGGCTAAAAATCTCAGTACTTCTAAGCTAGACAACCCCTAACTAGTTTTTCACAAAATATGTGAACAAGTCCTCTGGCCTTCAGCTGGGGCTTCACAGAGATGGCTACATTTCTAAGATAAAGAAATTACCAACCGGGCTCCATGGTAACAGCTGGCAGGGGGAAAATAAGAAATGGAAGAAAAAGCTCTCCTCCTCCCAGGTGTCCTTCAAAAGTTAACTTGCCCAGAACAGAAGGAAAAACAGAAACAAATACTGCTTTTTTAAACTTCTGAAGACTGTGAACTTCTGAGCCCCATCCCTTATATGTTGGGTACAAAATTCTGAAACTACCTAAACTTGAGTTTCATGGGATTAATTGATTACAATATAAGCAATGCCCTCTGAATCCGGTTGCAACCAAATAGGACTGTTTCCCTCTCTTGAGTGCTATCTTAGGTGCCTTGCTTTGTCAGTGCCTACAACAGCATAATTCTATATACTTAAACATCGTTTATGTTTTCATGAAATGATCAGGATATGTGATAAATTGTGTAATGGTGCAGATGTTTCCCAGAGTGCTCTATCATGATGCAGGCTCATTTGAAGATCAAATAGGGGGGGCATACAACCGGTTCCACTGGGAACATACATCCCTCACTTTAGCCATCCTATTAGGAATAGGAGTTGCTGCACGGGTGGGCAGAGGAACCAGTGGCATTGTCCATGGGACACAAAAGATGACCCAATTAGAAGCAGCAATAGAGCAAAAGTAAGATATTAGAAACCTCCTTCAGGGCTTTGCATGAAACTTTAACCTCTCTCTCTGAAGTTGTTTTACAGAACAGTTGAGGGTTGGACCTCCTCTTCATTAGAGAAGGGGGGCTTTGTGCTGCATTGAGGGAAGAATGTTGTTTTTATGCTGACTATACTGGAGTCGTAATAAAATCTATGAGTAAATTTAAAAGACACCTTGAAGTGCATCAACAAATGAGAGAGGGCCCAAAAGGATGGCTTGAGTCTTGGTTCACACAGTCCCCCTGGTTAACTACGTTTTTATCAACCCTGGCCGGTCCAATAATAATCCTCATATTATTGCTAACTATAAAACCCTGTTTGCTCAACCGTGTAATATCTTTTCTCCAGGCTCAAATTGGAGGAGTTAAACTTATGGTAATACCCCACTAGCAGACATTGAATGTGACACCCTCCAATGATCATTTTTATGATTAAAATTAGCCAGAAGAAGAAGTGGGGAATGAAATATTAATAAAATAGGTACTTGTCACATCTTGTTTTTCTGTATGCTTAACAGAACACTGTTGAAATCTTGAGAAATGTTTGCAAAATTTGTTCCCAGAATGTTCTATCCCCAGCTGCCAAATTGCAGAATGTACTCCCTCTCCCAGTTGCATGCAAACCGCCCACTCGCCCTGACCCATCAATACAATTCCCTCCCTTCTCTCTCCAGGGAAAGTATATAAGCTCTACTTCAGCTATTCTCAGGGCTATCTGCTCTATTCAGGTGAGCTCTGAACCCCAGCATTCTGGACACCCAATAAACCCTTTGATGTTGCATGAGATAGCCTGTTGGTAGTCTCCTCCTCTGAAGCTCGCACCACGTTTACTTGGATGATTGAATGTAGAAGAGAACATCCAGTCAAAAAGGGATAGTCTGTAGCATTAGGAAGATAGTCATTAAGTTTAGGAAGAAGGGTGAGTATAAGATTTGGAACAAAAGTTTCTTAGCAATAGGATTTCGATTAGAGAGTGAATGTAAATGTCAGCACAAGTGAAGAGTCAGTCACAATGATGAAGTGGGGAAAATATGTAGGAAAGCATATATCAATAGAGACATTACAAAATCAGGCAAAGTATAAAGTGTGTGATAGGATTAGACATTTTGAACAGGGTTGAGTTTAAATATATAATCTTAGGAAGAAACAAATATGTAGTCACAAATAGGATTGACATTTGAGAGCATTGGGCAAATTTCAGGTGGATGAATATTTTGAGAATAATCTTGTGAATAGTTGATTATAAATCCACATACATGAACATGAATGAATTTAGGGAGTGAATATAAGACACATATATTTCATATTTTGAAAAATCTGGAGAGTATATATATATATATATATATATATATATATATATACACATATATATATATATACATATATATACATATACATAAAACAAACACACAGACAAAAAAGTAGCAATATATATGTCAATCAAAATTCATTATAAAATATATACCATCCACAGATCTAAAAATATTCATTTTACTGAACATGGATTTATGTATAATGCTGTTCAACTAGCAAGCTCACCCATAGGTTGAATATTCAGTTCCAACAGGGTTTAGTAGGAGTGATCTCTTCTAACAATTTGTATCTGCCAAGTCAGCCACCTCACAAGAATGTACGTGTGGTACCAGATAGGAATCTATATGTGCATATAAGAATACAGAGAAAGGGAGACATCAATTCACATATTTGTTAACCTTAAAGATACAAGGACAACTATTTCAACAAACAATTGACTAGATTTATAACTCCAACTCTGTATCATGCAAAAGGCAAGTCCATCTATACACCATGCCTACTCTGAACTGCTTGTATTTCTATTCTTTATGGGTTATTTTTCTCCATCATATTAGGATTAGTAGTCAGAGTCTGGTAGGGTATGGGTTAGAGACAGGTATTCAGTATTTTGAATTGAAAATAGGACACTGA
The DNA here is from genome assembly GCF_048772815.1 of Callospermophilus lateralis. NCBI lineage: Eukaryota > Metazoa > Chordata > Mammalia > Rodentia > Sciuridae > Callospermophilus > Callospermophilus lateralis. The sequence continues at coordinate 109,346 of NW_027512698.1, forward strand.
ATCCAATGTGTATGCAAATATATGCTACGGAAAAATCTTCCCACTCTCCTCCAGAACAATGCCTTGACATTACCTTCACCCCAAGTAAGACCCAATTAGAGGAGAAGAGTTAGAAAATCTGTGAATACATATCTAGAATGGAAAATGCTCCAGATTTCAAATCTTTGGAGGTGGTAGAGGAGTTTCCAAAAGTAAGAGACAGGGTAAACACTCCACAAACATGGAGCTCTGCTGGCCAAAAGACTTTTTGAGAATCTGCCTCTGAGGTTGGGCACTTGAAATATATGTTGTTGTCAGGAGCTTTAGCTTTATTTGTAGTGAAACCATCAAAGCTGGATCTGCATCTATGTGACCTGGAGGAAATGATTACTTATTTTCAAATAAAAATGAGGCTGCAGTGATGAATTCTCTTTTTGTAAGTAAACATTGGCCACTGAGGGCTAAGGGTCTTCCTGTGTGGACTGTGAAACCAATGGTCATCCTCCAATTTTCGTGGTGTTTCTTGCTGCTGCACTGGGGGTTTGGTATTTGCTTCATGAAATACAACGAGTTCAAATGGGACACAGTGCTGAAGGGAGTTCTGTCAGGTGTGGTTGGCAGGGTCTCCAGGAGAATGCACCAACCAGGGTTCTATCTCAAGTAGCTTGCCCCCTTGACAATAGCAACATGATACTGAACATTGCTCTGAAACCTCTCCATATAAAAATATGCCTTTACATATATGGGTGTGATGGTTGCACCATGTCAGTCACAGCCATTTGGAAGCCAATGGAAGATCCACATGGCCCCACCACAGATGTTTTATCACACATTTGCATAACACAGCTCTAGGCCCACTACTTACCAGGCCCCAACTTACTGGCATCTCTGTTCTACACCATTTTCATGAAACCCAGTCAATCAAGGCCCTGTCTGGTATACTCATGATCATCAACAGGACATCAAAGGTCCTCCAGTGCCAGCTGGTCATCGGAATTTCTAAAATTTCATGGTAATTATCTAGCATTTTTTCACAGATGCATTTGGAGGCAATGTTGGTTTCAATTCATTCAGGAACCATTAAATGGTGAGGAAGCTAATTTCAGGGAAATCTCTGGAGCACTCTCACAGGCAAGTCTACCCAAAGAGTGGCCAAAAAGTCACATGAAGCCAGGCCCATTGAGGTCTACAAAGCGAGGTCCAAGTGTGTTTTGAATCTCAATTATGCCTGCCAAGTCTTTCAGAATAAAATATTGTAATATCCTGGCTGTGATTCCCAGTGTTCTGTGGAAAGCCACTCTGGGCCTTGATCCCAGGTTCCAATGGCAACTCTCATTCCTGGCCTCCTAAAATCCCAACACAATTCATGTCAATACTTCTCTGAGGTCAGTTCCAGAACTCAGTCTCTAAGGGGAATCACAGCAGAATTCAAGCCCAGGTTTACCCAGTCACCTCTTCCAACTGCCACACAAATTACCACAATTATAACCAAAACACTCCTACATGGCCCTCATCTTCTACCATAAAGATACTCATCATAACATCTGGATGGAGGTTTTCATGAGAGGCACATCTCAAGACAGTGTCCAAAATAAGCTCCCTTGCCCCTCATTTGCCGAATGTCAGGGTGGCTTGGACACCCTTCCTGTGAACCAGGAGTGATCAAATAGGCCTGACCTTAATACTGCTTCGCTTCTCCAATTTGAGGCTCTCTGACTGTGGGGTCTAGATTCTTTTTGTGAATTGGAGTCATAAGAAAAGCCAAGCCCCTCTCCAGAGATTTGAAGAACTCATTTCACCCAAAAAATCCCTATTCTGACATGATGGATTTCAGAAACCTAACAAAGGAAGGCAATATAATTCATGCACATTGATTGAACGTTTTTCCATTTTGGTTTAGATGCACATATGGGATCTTTCTTTACATCGATCAGGTGCTGAGAATCTAAGTCACAGCCTAAAACAGGGCAAAGGGCCTGAATCAGACACATCCTTTTCCAATGAAATTAAGCAAAGAGCCAGAGGTGATGCACATTCATTTCCATTTGAAAACTGTTTTCTTCAGGCTTAACAAAGGGGTTGCATGAGACAAAGACCTTCCTGATATTCAGGGCAACAGAACAATAGGTAAGCAAAAGGCCCAAAGCAGGGTATCTCCACTGAGACTTTCCTGGTCACACTGATATCTGAGTTTTCTGAGATGCTGGCCATTCCATTCAGGTATCCAGTACATGGCCATGTCAAAGACCTTGGATTTGGTACATATCTTGGACACATAACCATGAGCCTATTCTAGAGAGTGGCCAAAATTCAGGAAGAAAACAGGGACTTAGGAAGGTATTAGGTGTTGCCCGTGCATAAGGCAAGCCACACTCCATTCATAAATTGGGCAGGATGAATGCTGGGAAGCTTTATACTAGACATGACACATCCATTGCTGCATTCTCTTTTCTCATGTCTACTACCACAGGCACAGTGGGATACACAGACATGGAAACACTCACCTCTTCAAATGACTTACCGGAAACAGTTCACTCCAAAACAAACAAACCGCCATTCCTACCTATTTTCAGAACATGAGACAAACCACAAACCCACACCCACTCCCAAAAAGGCACCTCCTTCCCCATAGGTGTATGACTAACCAGAGTGTCCTCTGACTGGTGGCCATACTCTGTTCTTCCGAATTGGCCTGTCCTCTCTCAGATCTGTTTTCCTTGGCCAACTCTGTAAAGTTGTAAGGAAAAAGTGGAGAGCCACTACCTGCTTTCTCAGGAAAGCTCCCTATTCAGAGCTCTCCAGGCATTTGGTAATCCCACTTCAGTAGGTACCAAGAATGACTGACTCTATCTTTGGTAAATCCAAACAAGTGAGCCCACTGGGACTGGGCCTGGGACTGCCTCTGGGTGCCTGGCTCCTTGGATAAAAGTTCAGAGAGTTCCATCACCAAGGAAATGAGGTATGTCACATTCTTTGGAACTGAATGAGGTCACTGCCTTGGCAAATGTATATCTTATGATGTTCAAAAACTGAAGAAATAATAATGTACCAGTGTCGAATACAAAAGAATGACAAATTACATATCATGTCCCATAGGAGTCTACTTGCATTGATGTAAGACTGGGTCAGTTACTGTAGAATAATTAGGATTTGTATGCACCATTCACTGAAGTTAGTTTTCAGTACTAGGAAACAAATATGTATTTCAGGTGGATGAATATTTCTGATTATAATCTTGTGAAAAGTGGATTATAAATCCACATACATGAACATGAATGAATTTAGAGAGTGTATATTAGACACATATATTTCATATTTTGAAAAATTTGGAGAGTACATCTATATCTATATCTATATCTATATCCATATCTATATATATACACACACACACACACAAACACACACACACAACACTCACAGACATTAAAAAGTACCAATATAAATGCCAATCGAATTCATCAGTAAATATATATCATCCACAAATGCAAAAATATTTATTTTACTGAACATGAGTTAATGTATAATGTTGTTCTACTAGGACGCTCTCCTATAGGTTGAATTTTCATTTCCAACAGCATTTATAAGGAGTGAACTCTTCTCACAATTTGTATCTGCCAAGGCAGCCACCTCACAAAAATGTACGTGTGATACCGGGTAGGATTCTATATATGCATATAAATATACATGTGTGAATAGGCTACAGAAAAGGGAAACAAGAATTCACATATTTGTTAAGTTTAAAAACACATGGAGAATATTTCAATTAAAATTTGACTAGATTTATAACTCCTACCTTATATAATGCAAATGTCAAGTCCAACAATACAACATGTCTCCTCTGAAGTGCTTGTATTTCTATTGTGTTGGGTTAATTTTCTCCATTATATTAGGATGAATAGTCTGAGTCTACTAGGTATGGGTTAGTGTCAGGGATTCAGTATTTCGAATGGAAAATTGGAAAATGAATCCAATGTGTATGTAAATATATGCTGCACAAATATCCTAGTGCTCTCATCCAGAACAATGCCTTGACATTACCTTCACCACAAGTAAGACACAACTAGAGGAGAAGAGTTACAAAATCAGTGAATACATATCTGGAATGGAAAATGCTCAGGAGTTCACAACCTTGGAGGTGGTAGAGCAGTTTCCAAAACTAAGGGACAAGGTAAACACTCCAAAAACATGGAGCTCTGCTGGCCTAAAAACTTTTTGAGAAACTGCCACTGAGTTTTGCACTTGAAATATATGTTGTTTTCAGGAGATTTGGCTTCCTTTGTAGTGAGACCATCAAAGCTGGGTCTGCATCTATGTGACCTGGAGGACATGGTTTCTTATTTCCAAAGAACTAGATGAAGCAGTGCTGAATCCTCTCTTTGAAGGTAAACTGAGGCCACTGGGGACTATGTGTCTCCCCGTGTGGACTGTGAAGCCATTTGGTCCTCTTCCACTTTTTGTGGAGTTTTTGCTGCTGCACTGTGAGTTTGGTATTTGTTTCACGAAATACTAGGAGCTAAACTGGGACACAGTGCTGGAGGGAGTTCTGTCACGTGTGGTGCGTCAGGGTCTGCAAGAGAATGCACCAACTAGGCTCCTATCTCTCACAGCTTGCCCCATTGCCCCCTTGTCCATATCAACCTGATTCTTAATTTTCCTCTGAAAACTCTCCATATAACAATATGCCTTTACATATAAGGGTCTGCTGGCTGCACCATGTCAGTTACAAGTCATTTGGAATCCAATGGTATATCCACATGGCCCTACCACGGATGTTTTATCAAACACCTCCCCACCACTGCTCTAGACCCACTACTCAGCAGGCTCCAACTTACTGGCATCTCTGTTCTACACCATTTTCATGAAACTCAGTAAGTCAAGGCACTGTCTGGTATAATCATGATCAGCAACAGGACATCCAATGTTTCTCCAGTGCCACCTGGTCATAGGAATTTCAAAAATTTCATGGTATTTATCTAGCCATTTTTCAAGCATGAAGTTGGAGGCACTGTGGATTTCAGTTCATTCAGCAAACATTAAATGGTGAGGAAGCTCATTTCAATGAAATCTCTGGAGAACTCTCACAGGCACGGCTTCCCAAAGAGTGGACAAACGGTCACATTAGGCCAGGCCCATTGAGGTCTACAATGTGAGGTCCATGTGTGTTTTGACTCTCAACTATGGCTGCCATTTCTTTAAGAATAAAATCATGTGATATCCTTGCTGAGATTTCCAGTCCTCTGTTGAAATCCACCCGGGGCCTAGGTCTCAGTTTCCAAGAGCGACTTTCATGCGTGGCCTCTTGAAATTCTAACAAAATTCATGGCAATGCTTCTCTGAGTTCAGTTCTAAAACCCAGTCTCTAAGGGGAATCACACCAGAGTTCAACCCCACGTGTACCCAGTCATTTTTTCCAATGCCACACAAATGACCAAAATCAAAACCAAAACACTCCCACATGGCCCTCATCTTATTCCATATAGTCAATCATCTTAACCTCTGGCTGGAGGTTTCCATGAGGGGCGCAGCCCAAGACAGTGTCCAAAATCAGCTCCTTTGCCCCTCATTTGCCTAAAGTCAGGGTAGCCTGGACACCGTTTCTGTGAACCAGGAGTGAACAAATAAGCCTGCCTTTAATACTTCTTTGTTTCTCCAATTTCAGGCCTACTGATTTTAGGTATCAATTCTTTAGGTGATTTAGAGTCATGCGAAAACACAAGCACCTCTGCAGGGCTTTGAAGAACTCATTTGACCCAAAGAATCCCTATTCTCATTTGATGGAGTGCAGGAACCTAACAGAGGAAGGCAAGAGACTTCATCCACAATGAATGATATTTTTTGCCATTTTGGTTTTGGAAGCTCACATGGGATCATTCTTAAGATCCATCAGGTGCTGAGAATCTAAGTCACAGCCACACACAGGTCCAAAGGCTGATAAAGACACATCTCTTTCCAAAGCAATTAAGCAAAGAGCCACAGGTGAGGCCCATTCATTTCCATTTGAAAACTGTTTTCTTCAGGCTTCACAAAGGGGTGGCCTGAGGCAAAGACCTTCCTGACATTCAGTGCAACACAACAATAAGTAAGCAAAAGGCCCAAAGCAGGGTTTCTGCACTGAGATTTTTTTGGTCACACTGATATCTGAGTTTTCTGAGATGCTCGCCATTCTCTTCAGGTATCCAGTACATGGCCATGTCACAGAGCTTGGCGGTGTTACATTTTTTGGACACAAATCCATGAGCCTATTCTGGAGAGTGGCCAGAATTCAGGAAGAAAACAACAACTTAGAAAGATAGCAGGTGTTGCACATCGATAAGACAAGCTGCAGTCCATTCATATATTGGGCAGGATGAATTATGGGAAGATTTATACTAGACAGGACACATCCATTAATGCATTCTCTTTTCTAATGTCTACAACAACAGACACAGTGGGATACACAGAAACAGAAACCCTCGCCGTGTCAAATGACTTACTAGAAACTGTCCACTCCAAACCAAACAAACCGCCTTTCCTATCTATTCTCAGAACATGAGACAAAACAACAAACCCACACCCACTCCCACAAAGGCACCTCCTTCCCCCAAGTAGGTCTGTGACTATCCGGAGTGTCCTCTGACTGGTGGGCCATACTATGTTCCCCCGAAATGGCCTGTCTTCTCTCAGACCTTCTTTCCTTGACCAACTCTGTGAAGATGTCAGGAAAAAGTGGTTAGCCACTACCTGTTTTCTCAGGAAAGGTCCATCTTCAGAGCTCTCCTGGCATTTGGCCATCCTCACATCATTAGGTACCAAGAAAACTGACTCTGTCCTTGGTGAACCCAAACAAGTGAGCCCACTGGGACTGGGACTGGGACTGCCTCTGGGTGCCTGGCTTCTTGGATACCAAGTTCAGAGAGTTCCATCACCAAGGAAATGAGGTATGTCACATTCTTTGGAACTGAATGAGGTCACTGCCTTGGCAACCACTTTGTCCTAACAGTTGCTTCCAAGGGTAACATAAGATGGAGGTTGCCCCTACTTCCTGTGACACTTTCATAAGGTAGAATGTATATCAACCATTTGCACCCGGGAACAGCTCTCCACTCAGGCCTGGTTTGGTCCATCTTCTCTACAATAAGAAGAGAGAGATTCAGATTCAGACACATCCCTTCATCTTGACCAGGTTGTTTGCCATGGAAGATGACTTTTGCTCTCTCAGGTGCTTCATACCTGCCTACAACTTCTCCAGGTATCATTTGTGCATGGACATTTGAGGTTCTCATCAAGTGGAAGGTCCCCAACTTTCCTGTATTGTAAGAACTACTCTGACAGCTCTTTTGTCCATTTTGGTTTGGGATGCACACATGGGATTTTTCTTTAGACCCATCATGTGCTGTGAATCTAAGCCACAGCCTCACATAGGGCTGAGAGGCTGATTCAGAAACATCCATTTCCAAAGCAATTAAGCAAAGAGGCACAGGTAATGACCATTCTTTTCCATTTGAAAACTATTTTCTGCAGGCTTCACAAAGTGTGGCCTGAGGCAAAGACCTTCCTGACATTCAGGGCAACAGAATAGGTAAGCAAAAGGCCCAAAGCAGGGTTTCTCCACTGAGACTTTCTTGGGCATACTGATATCTGAGTTTTCTGAGATACTCGCCATTCCCATCAGCTATCCAGTACATGGCCATGTCACAGAGATGGAGGTGGTACATATCTTGGACACAAAATCATGAGCGTATTCTGGAGAGTGTCCAGAATTCAGGAAGAAAACAGGAATTTAGAAAGATGGCAGGAGTTGCCCATCCATACGGCAACCTGCAGTCCATTCATAAATTGCACAGGATGAATGCTTTGAAGCTTTCTCGTAGACAGGACACATCCATTGATGCATTCTCTTTTCTAATGTCTACAATCACTGACACAGTATGATATATAGACACAGAAACACTCACCTTGTCAAAGGACATAGTAGACACAGTCCACTCCAAAACAAACAAACCAGCTTTCCTAACTATTCTCAGAACATGAGACAAAACCACAAACTCACACTCACACCCAAAAAGTCACCTCCTTTCCCCAAGTAGGTCTGTGACTATCCGGAGTGTCCTCTGACTTGTGGGCCATACTATGTTCCCCCAAAATGGCGTGTCCTGTCTCCAATCTGGTCTCTTTGGCCAACTCTGTGAAGTTGTCAGGAGCCCATGGTGAGAAACTACCTGCTTTCTCTGGAAAGGCCAGTCTTCATAGTTTCCAGGCATTTGGCTGTCCTCACATCAGTAGGTACAAAGAAAGAGTGACTCTGTCTTGTTAAATCCAAACAAGTTAGCCCACTGGGACATGGAGTGGGTTTGACTCTGTGTGCCTGGTTTCCTGGGTCCCAAGATCACAGACTTTCATTACCAAAACTGTAAGGTGATGTCACTTTCTTCAAGATCTGAATGAAGTCACTGCCTTGGAAACCACTTTGTTTTAACAGTTGCTTACATGGTTCCCAAAAGATGGAGGCTGCCTCTACTTGCTGTGACTCATTCATATGTTAGAATGGTATATCAACCATAGGCACCGGGGAACAGCTCTCCACACAGGCATGGTTTGGTCCATCTTCTCTACATTAGGAAGAGAGAGGCTAATTCAGACACATCCCATCAACCTGACCAGGTTGTTTGCCATGGAAGATGACTTTTGCTCTCTCATGTCCTTCATAGCTGCCTACATCTTCTCCAAGGATCATTTCAGCATGGACCTTTTAGGTTTTCAGCAGCTGGAAGATCGCCTATATTCCTGTATTGTAAGATCAACTCTGTCCCTGCTCTTCTGTAAAATTAGATTGAGGGAAAAGTGTATGGTTAGGGTTAATAACATGTTCAATTTGGGTTAGGAATCATTCTCTGGAATGAATATTTGTATTAGGAACCTGTGATATTTATAAGAATATATAGGTGAAATATAAGTATGAAAACAGAAATCTAGGTAAGTTTTGAAGCCCAGAAGGGCATTGGGCCCTTGATTGGGATACTTAGCATTGATTTATGTCCTGCACAGTTGTCTCAGTTAAATCAATATACTATGGCATAGGACCTTCTAATTTGGATGATTGAATGTGGAAGAGAACATCCAGTCAAAAAGGGATATTCAGTAGGATTAGGAAAATAGTCGGTAGGTTTAGATAAAAGAGTGAGTATAGGATTTGGACCAAAAGTTCTTTAGCAATAGGGTTTCAGGTAGAGAGTGAATGTAAATGTCAGCACATGTGAAGAGTCAGTCACAATGATGAACTGGGTAAAATATGTAGGAAAGCAATATTTTGAAGACGTATAAATTAATTGGGGGTACAAATAGGTGTACCTTGTGCCTATGAATATAGAGATAATGCATGAATAGACCATACTGTGAATAAATAATATAACTGGTTCGAACTTTAAATAATGGATTGAATTGATTTCTGAAAATATACAGGAAACCTAATATTGATATACAATCATCCATTCCAAACAGTTATGCTTCTAATGGTGATATTAGATTTATGGTTTATCATAAAAAGTGTGTGAGTTTTGCTTCAAAACTGATTATGAAATTAAAAAAAATGTGTTTGCAGAGAAGTCTCATGAAAAGACCAGTCAAGAAACCGGGAGGAATACATGTGTTCTGAAGCAGGAAATGATTAAAAGTGAAGAAATACCTATAAAGTTGTGAACTTGTGGATGAAATATATATCCTCTGATGTGCAAAAACTTCAGAAATATTAATGTAGCAGTGTTGAATACAAATGAACGTCAAAATACACATCATGTCCCATAGGAATCTACTTGCATTGATGTTAAACTGGGTCAGATACTGTAGAATTATTAGGATTTGTATGCACCATTCACAGAAGTGAGTTGTCAGTACAAGGAAACAAATATGTATTTCAGGTGGATGAATATTTCCAATAATAATCTTGAGAAAAGTTGATTATATTTCCTCATGCATACATGAAAGAATGTATGAATGTAGAGAGTGTATATAAGACACATATATTTCATGTTTTGATAAATCAGGAGAGTATATATATATATATATATATATATATATATATATATATATACCAAAAAAACACACAGAGAAACATAAAAAAGTAGCAATATATGCCAAATGAAATTTATAATGAAATATATAACATCTACTGATGCAAAAATATATACTTTACTGAACATGGAATTATGTATAATGTTGTTGTACTAGGAAGCTCACCCATAGGTTGAATTTTTAGTTCCAACAGCGTTTAAGAGGGGTAGTCTCTTCACACAATTTAGATCTGCCGAGTCAGCAACCTCACAAAAATGTACGTGTGATACCAGGTAGGATTCAATATGTACATATAAAAATACATGTGCTGTATAGGCTACAGAGAAAGGGAGGCAGGGATTCACATATTTGTTAATTTTAAAAACACATGAAAAACTATTCCAAATAAAAATTCACTAGATTTATAACACCTACCATTTATTATGCAAAAGAAAAGTTCAAAAATACACCATGCCTCCTCTGACCTGCTTGTATTTCTGTTCTATTTGGGTTATTTTTCTCCATCATATTAGGATTAGTAGTCAGAGTCTAGTAGGGTATGTGTTAGTGTCAGGGATTCAGTATTTTGAATGGAAAATAGGAAAAAGAATCCAATGTCTATCAAATATGTGCTACACAAAATATTTTCCCTCTCTCATCCAGAACAATGCCTTGACATTACCTTCACCCCAATTAAGACACAATTAGTGGAGAAGAGTTATAAAATCTGTGAATATATAACTGGAATGGAAAATGCTCAGGAGTTCACAACCTTGGATGTGGTAGAGAAGTTTCCATAAGTAAGTGACAGGTTAAAAACTCCACAAACATGGAGCTCTGCTGGCCTAAAGGACTTCTTGATAAACTGCCTCTGAGGTTGGGCACTTGAAATATATGTTGTTTTCAGGAGCTTTAGCTTCCTTTGTCGTGAGACCATCAAAGCTGGGTCTGATTCTATGTGACCTGGAGGACATGGTTTCTTATTTTCTAATGAACATGAGGCAGCAGTGGTGAATTCTCTCTTTTAAGTAAAATGTGACCAGTGCGTGCTAAGTCTCTCCCCATCTGGGCTGTGAAGCCATTTGGTCATCCTCCACTTTTTCATGGTTTTTCTTTCTCCTGCATTGGTAGTTTGGTATTTGCTTCACGAAATACAAGGAGTTCAAAAGGGACACAGTGCTGGATGGAGTTCTGCCACATGTGGTGGGTCAGGGTCTGCAGGAGAATGCACCAACCAGGCTTCTATCCCACATAGCTTTTTCCCTTGTCTATTGCAACCTGATTCTTAACATTGCCATGAAACCTCTCCATATAACAAGACGCCCTTACATATTAGTGTCTGCTGGCCTCACCATGTCTGTCACAAGCCATTTGGAAGCCAATGGCAAATCCATATGGCCACATCAGAGATGTATTATGACACACATACACGCCACTGCTCTAGGCACACTACTCAGCAGGCACCAACTTACTGGCATGACTGTTCTAGATCATTTTCATGAAACACAGTCAATCAAGGCACTGTCTAGTATACTCATGATAAACAAGAGGACATCCAAAGGTTCTCCAGAGACATGTTGTATAGTTGGACTTGACATTTCCATTATATAAGGTGGGGTTATAAATCTAGTCAAATTTTAATTGAAATATTCTCATGTGTTTTTAAACTTAACAAATATGTGAATTCTTGTTTTCCTTTACTGTAGCCGATTCACACATGTATATTTATATGCATATATAGAATCCTACCAGGTATCACACGTACATTTTTGTGAGATGGCTGTCTTGGCAGATACAAATTGTGAGAAGAGTTCACTCCTCCTAAATGCTGTTGGAAATGAAAATTCAACCTATAGGAGAGAGTCCTAGTAGAACAACATTATACATTAACTCATGTTCAGTAAAATAAATATTTTTGCATTTGTGGATGATACATATTTACTGATGAATTTCGATTGGCATTTATATTGGTACTTTTTATGTCTGTGAGTGTTGTGTGTGTGTGTGTGTGTGTGTGTGTGTATATATATAGATATAGATATAGATATAGATATACTCTGCAAATTTTTCAAAATATGAAATATATGTGTCTAATATACACACTCTAAATTCATTCATGTTCATGTATGTGGATTTATAATCAACTTTTCACAAGATGATAATCAGAAATATTCATCCACCTGAAATACATATTTGTTTCCTAGTACTGAAAACTAACTTCAGTGAATGGTACATACAAATCCTAATTATTCTACAGTAACTGACCCAGTCTAACATCAATGCAAGTAGACTCCTATGGGACATGATATGTAATTTGTCATTCATTTGTATTCGACACTGGTACATTATTGTTTCTTCAGTTTATGCACATCACAGGATATACATTTCATCCACAAGTTCACAAATTAATAAGCATTTGTTTCAACTTTAATCATCTTGCTTCAGAACACATGTATTGTCAGGGTTTCTTGACTGGTCTTTTCATGAGACTTCTTTCCAAACACATTATTTTGAATTTCCATAATCATTTTGAAGCAAAACTCACACACTCTTCATAATAAACCAAAACACTAATATTTCCATTAGATATATACCTGGTTGGAATGAATGATTGTATATCAATATATGATTTCCTTTAATTTTTCAGATATCAGTTAATTCATTATTTAAAGATCAAAAAAGTTATATTATTTATTCACAGTATGGTCTATTCATGCTTTTTCTCTATGTTCCTAGAAACAGGGTACACCTCTTTGTACCCCCGATTCTCATTTTACACCTTCAATATATTGCTCCCAGAAATGGTGAAAGAAATACTCATGTCACCTCATTATCACAGTAATATTCTGGACAAAAAATGGAAAGGTCACACTTATGATTGTACCAAAGCCTAAATGGAAAGTGAACCTGGATTTCTAAAAACATCCATGTCCAGGTTGCCTAATGCTGTCAATTGTCAATCCTATTGGTGACTACATATTTGTTTTTTTCCTAATTTATATATTCAAACTCAACCCTGTTGAAAATGTCTAATTCTATCACTCACTTTATACTTTGCCTGATTTCGTAATGTTTCTATTGATATCTGCTTTTCTACATATTTTCCCCAGTTCAACATAGGGACTGACTCTTCATATGTGCTGACATTTACATTCACTCAACAACCGAAAGTCTATTGCTAAAGAACTTTTGGTCCAAATCCTATACTCACTCTTCTTCCTAAACCTACCGACTATCATCCTAATCCTACTGAATATCCCTTTTTGACTGGATGTTCTCTTCTAAATTCAATCATCCAATGTACAAGGTCCTATGCCATTGTATATCGAATTATCTGAGGCATCTTTGCAGAACATCATTCAAAGCTAAGTATCCCAATCAAGGGCAAAACCCTTCTGGGCTTCAAATCATACCTAGATTTCTGTTTTCCTACTTATATTTCACCTCTATATTCCTGTAAATATTGCAGGTTCCCAATACCATTATTCATCACACAGAATCACTCGTAACCCAAATCAAACCTGTTTTTAACCCCAAGTATACACCGTTCCCTCAATCATTTTACAGAAGAGCAGGGACAGAGTGGTTCTTACAATACAGGAAAGTTGGGGACCTTCCACCTGATGAGAACCTCAAATGTCCATGCACAAATGATACCTGGAGAAGTTCTAGGCAGGTATGAAGCACCTGAGAGAGCAAAAGTCATCTTCCATGGCAAACAACCTGGTCAGGATGAAGGGATGTGTCTGAATCTGAATCTCTTTCTTCTTTTTGTAGAGAAGATGGACCAAACCAGGCCTGAGTGGAGAGTTGTTCCCGGGTGCCAATGGTGATATACATTCTACCTTATGAAAGTGTCACAGGAAGCGTGGGCAACCTCCATTTTATGTTACTCTTTGAAGCAACTGTTAGGACAAAGTGGTTGCCAAGGCAGTGACCTCATTCAGTTCCAAAGAATGTGACATACCTCATTTCCTTGGTGATGGAACTCTCTGAACTTGGTATCCAAGAAGCCAGGCACCCAGAGGCAGTCCCACTCCCAGTCCCAGTGGGCTCACTTGTTTGAATTTACCAAGGACAGAGTCAGTTTTCTTGGTACCTAATGATGTGAGGATGGCCAAATGCCAGGAGAGCTCTGAAGATGGACCTTTCCTGAGAAAACAGGTAGTGGCTAACCACTTTTTCCTGACATCTTCACAGAGTTGGTCAAGGAAACAAGATCTGAGAGAAGACAGGCCATTTCGGGGGAACATAGTATGGCCCACCAGTCAGAGGACACTCCGGATAGTCACAGACCTACTTGGGGGAAGGAGGTGCCTTTGTGGGAGTGGGTGTGGGTTTGTTGTTTTGTCTCATGTTCTGAGAATAGATAGGAAAGGCGGTTTGTTTGGTTTGGAGTGGACAGTTTCTAGTAAGTCATTTGACATGGCGAGTGTTTCTGTTTCTGTGTATCCCACTGTGTCCGTTGTTGTAGATATTAGAAAAGAGAATGCATTAATGGATGTGTCCTGTCTAGTATAAATCATCCCATAATTCATCCTGCCCAATATATGAATGGACTGCAGCTTGTCTTATCGATGTGCAACACCTGCTATCTTTCTAAGTTGTTGTTTTCTTCCTGAATTCTGGCCACTCTCCGAAATAGGCTCATGGGTTTGTGTCCAAAATATGTACCACCTCCAAGCTCTGTGACATGGCCATGTCCTGGATAGCTGAAGAGAATGGCGAGCATCTCAGAAAACCCAGATATCAGTGTGACCAGGAAAGTCTCAGTGCAGAAACCCTGCTTTGGGCCTTTGCTTACTTATTGTTGTGTTGCACTGAATGTCAGGAAGGTCTTTGCCTCAGGCCACCCCTTTGTGAAGCCTGAAGAAAACAGTTTTCAAATGGAAATGAATGGGCCTCACCTGTGGCTCTTTGCTTAATTGCTTTGGAAAGGGATGTGTCTTTATCATCCTCTTGGGCCTGTGTGTGGCTGTGACTTAGATTCTCAGCACCTGATGGATCTTAAGAATGATCCCATGTGAGCTTCCAAAACCAAAATGGCAAAAAATTTCATTCATTGTGGATGAAGTCTTTTGCCTTCCTCTGTTAGGTTCCTGCACTCCATTAAATGACAATAGGGATTCTTTGGGTAAAATGAGTTCTTCAAAGCCCTGCAGAGGTGCTTGTGTTTTCGCATTACTCTAAATCACCTAAAGAATCGATACCTAAAATCAGTAGGCCTCAAATTGGAGAAACACAGAAGTATTAACGGCAGGCTTATTTGTTCACTCCTGGTTCACTGAAACGGTGTCCAGGCTACCATGACTTTAGACAAATGAGGGGCAAACGAGCTGATTTTGGACACTGTCTTGGGCTGCGCCCCTCATGGAAACCTCCAGCCAGAGGTTAAGATGATTGACTATGTGAAATAAGATGAGGGCCATGTTGGAGTGTTTTGGTTTTAATTTTGGTCATTTGTGTGGCATTGGAAAAAATGACTGGGTCCACGTGGGCTTGAACTCTGGTGTGATTCCCCTTAGAGACTGGGTTTTGGAACTGAACTCAGAGAAGCATTGCCATGAATTTTGTTGGGATTTTAAGAGGTCACGCATGAAAGTCGCTCTTGGAAACTGAGACCTAGGCCCCGGGTGGATTTCCACAGAGGCCTGGGAATCTCAGCAAGGATATAACATGATTTTATTCTTAAAGAAATGGCAGCCATAGTTGAGAGTCAAAACACACATGGACCTCACATTGTAGACCTCAATGGGCCTGGCCTAATGTGACCTTTTGTCCACTCTTTGGGAAGCCATGCCTGTGAGAGTTCTCCAGAGATTTCATTGAAATGAGCTTCCTCACCATTTAATGTTTGCTGAATGAACTGAAACCCACAGTGCCTCCAACTTCATGCTTGAAAAATGGCTAGATAAATACCATGAAATTTTTGAAATTCCTATGACCAGGTGGCACTGGAGAAACATTGGATGTCCTGTTGCTGATCATGAGTATACCAGACAGTGCCTTGATTTACTGTGTTTCATGAAAATGGTGTAGAACAGAGATGCCAGTAAGTTGGAGCCTGCTGAGTAGTGGGTCTAGAGCAATGGTGGGGAGGTGTTTGATAAAACATCCGTGGTAGGGCCATGTTTATCTACCATTGGATTCCAAATGGCTTGTAACTGACATGGTGCAGCCAGCAGACCCTTATATGTAAAGGCATCTTGTTATATGGAGAGTTTTCAGAGGAAAATTAAGAATCAGGTTGATATGGACAAGGGGGCAATGGGGAAAGCTGTGAGAGATAGGAGCCTAGTTGGTGCATTCTCTTGCAGACCCTGACCCACCACACGTGACAGAACTCCCTCCAGCACTGTGTCCCAGTTTAGCTCCTAGTATTTCGTGAAACAAATACCAAACTCACAGTGCAGCAGCAAAAACACCACAAAAAGTGGAGGAGGACCAAATGGCTTCACAGTCCACACGAGGAGACACTTAGTCCCCAGTGGCCTCAGTTTACCTACAAAGACAGGATTCAGCACTGCTTCATCTTGTTCATTGGAAAATAAGAAACCATGTCCTCCAGGTCACATAGATGCAGACCCAGCTTTGATGGTTTCACTACAGAGGAAGCCAAATCTCCTGAAAACAACATATATTTCAAGTGTGGAAGCTCAGAGACAGTTTCTCAAAAAGTTTTTAGGCCAGCAGAGCTCCATGTTTGTGGAGGGTTTACTCTGTCCCTTATTTTTGGAAACTCCTCTACCACCTCCAAGGTTGTGAACTCCTGAGCATTTTCCATTCCAGATATGTATTCACTGATTTTGTAACTCTTCTCCTCTAATTGTGTCTTACTTGGGGTGAAGGTAATGTCAAGGCTTTGTTCTGGATGAGAGCGGGAGGATATTTGTGCAGCATATATTTACATACACATTGGATTCATGTTCCAAATTTCCATTCGAAATACTGAATCCCTGACACTAACCCATACCTAGTAGACTCAGACTATTCATCCTAATATAGTGGAGAAAATTAACCCAACACATTAGAAATACAAGTACTTCAGAGGAGACATGTTGTATAGTTGGACTTGACATTTGCATTATATAAGGTAGGAGTTATAAATGTAGTCAAATTTTAATTGAAATATTCTCCATGTGTTTTTAAACTTAACAAATATGTGAATTCTTGTTTCCCTTTTCTGTAGCCTATTCACACATGTATATTTATATGCATATATAGAATCCTACCAGGTATCACACGTACATTTTTGTGAGGTGGCTGTCTTGGCAGATACAAATTGTGAGAAGAGTTCACTCCTCCTAAATGCTGTTGGAAATGAAAATTCAACCTATAGGAGAGCGTCCTAGTAGAACAACATTATACATTAACTCATGTTCAGTAAAATAAATATTTTTGCATTTGTGGATGATACATATTTACTGATGAATTTCGATTGGCATTTATATTGGTATTTTTAATGTCTGTGAGTGTTTGTGTTTGTGTGTGTGTGTGTGTGTGTGTGTGTGTGTATAGATATAGATATAGATATAGATATACTCTCCAAATTTTTCAAAATATGAAATATATGCGTCTAATATACACTCTCTAAATTCATTCATGTTCATGTATGTGGATTTATAATCCACTTTTCACAAGATTATAATCAGAAATATTCATCCACCTGAAACACATATTTGTTTCCTAGTACTGAAAACTAACTTCAGTGAATGGTGCATACAAATCCTAATTATTCTACAGTAACTGACCCAGTCTAACATCAATGCAAGTAGACTCCTATGGGACATGATCTGTAATTTGTCATTCATTTGTATTCGACACTGGTACATTATTGTTTCTTCAGTTTTTGCACATCACAGGATATACATTTCATCCACAAGTTCACAAATTAATAAGCATTTGTTTCAACTTTCACCACTTCTTGCTTCAGAACACATGTATTGTCAGTGTTTCTTGACTGGTCTTTTCATGAGAATTCTTTCCAAACACATTATTTTGAATTTCCATAATCATTTTGAAGCAAAACTCACACACTCTTCATGATAAACCTAAACACAAATATTTCCATTACATATATACCTGGTTGGAATGAATGATTGTATATCAATATACGATTTCCTTTAATTTTTCAGATATCAGTTCAATTCATTATTTAAAGTTCAAAAAAGTTATATTATTTATTCACAGTATGGTCTATTCATGCTTTTTCTCTATGTTCCTAGAAACAGGGTACACCTCTTTGTACCCCTGATTCTCATTTCACATCTTCAATATATTACTCCCAGAAATGGTGAAAGAAATACTCATGTGACCTCATTATCACAGTAATATTCTGGACAAAAAATGGAAAGGTCACACTTATGATTGTACCAAAGCCTAAATGGAAAGTGAACATGGATTTCTAAAAACATCCATGCCCAGGTTGCCTAGTGCTGTCAATTGTCAATCCTATTAGTGACTACATATTTGTTTTTTTCCTAATTTATATATTCAAACTCAACCCTGTTGAATATTTCTAATTCTATCACTCACTTTATACTTTGCCTGATTTCGTAATGTTTCTATTGATATCTGCTTTTCTACATATTTTCCCCAGTTCAACATAGTGACTGACTCTTCATATGTGCTGACATTTACATTCACTCAACAACCGAAAGTCTATTGCTAAAGAACTTTTGGTCCAAATCCTATACTCACTCTTCTTCCTAAACCTACAGACTATCTTCCTAATCCTACTGAATATCCCTTTTTGACTGGATGTTCTCTTCTAAATTCAATCATCCAATGTACAAGGTCCTATGCCATTGTATATCGAATTATCTGAGGCATCGTTGCAGAACATCATTCAAAGCTAAGTATCCCAATCAAGGGCAAAACCCTTCTGGGCTTCAAATCATACCTAGATTTCTGTTTTCCTACTTATATTTCACCTCTATATTCTTGTAAATATTGCAGGTTCCCAATACCATTATTCATCACACAGAATCACTCGTAACCCAAATCAAACCTGTTTTTAACCCCAAGTATACACTGTTCCCTCAATCATTTTACAGAAGAGCAGGGACAGAGTGGTTCTTACAATACAGGAAAGTTGGGGACCTTCCACCTGATGAGAACCTCAAATGTCCATGCACAAATGATACCTGGAGAAGTTGTAGGCAGGTTTGAAGCACCTGAGAGAGCAAAAGTCATCTTCCATGGCAAACAACCTGGTCAGGATGAAGGGATGTGTCTGAATCTGAATCTCTCTCTTCTTATTGTAGAGAAGATGGACCAAACCAGGCCTGAGTGGAGAGCTGTTCCCGGGTGCCAATGGTGATATACATTCTACCTTATGAAAGTGTCACAGGAAGCGGGGGCAACCTCCATTTTATGTTACCCTTTGAAGCAACTGTTAGGACAAAGTGGTTGCCAAGGCAGTGACCTCATTCAGTTCCAAAGAATGTGACATACCTCATTTCCTTGGTGACGGAACTCTCTGAATTTGGTATCCAAGAAGCCAGGCACCCAGAGGCAGTCGCAGTCCCAGTCCCAGTGGGCTCACTTGTTTGGATTTACCAAGGACAGAGTCAGTTTTCTTGGTACCTAATGATGTGAGGATGGCCAAATGCCAGGAGAGCTCTGAAGATGGACCTTTCCTGAGAAAACAGGTTGTGGCTAACCACTGTTATCTGACATCTTCACAGAGTTGGTCAAGAAAACAAGATCTGAGAGAAGACAGGCCATTTCGGGGGAACATAGTATGGCCCACCAGTCAGAGGACACTCCGGATAGTCACAGACCGACTTGGGGGAAGGAGGTGCCTTTGTGGGAGTGGGTGTGGGTTTGTTGTTTTGTCTCATGTTCTCAGAATAGATAGGAAAGGCGGTTTGTTTGGTTTGGAGTGGACAGTTTCTAGTAAGTCATTTGACACGGCGAGTGTTTCTGTTTCTGTGTATCCCACTGTGTCCGTTGTTGTAGACATTAGAAAAGAGAATGCATTAATGGATGTGTCCTGTCTCGTATAAATCATACCAAAATTCATCCTGCCCAATATATGAATGGACTGCAGCTTGTCTTATCGATGTGCAACACCTGCTATCTTTCTAAGTTGTTGTTTTCTTCCTGAATTCTGGCCACTCTCCAGAATAGGCTCATGGATTTGTGTCCAAAATATGTACCACCTCCAAGCTCTGTGACATGGCCATGTACTGGATAGCTGAAGAGAATGGCGAGCATCTCAGAAAACTCAGATATCAGTGTGACCAGGAAAGTCTCAGTGCAGAAACCCTGCTTTGGGCCTTTTGCTTACTTATTGTTGTGTTGCACTGAATGTCAGGAAGGTCTTTGCCTCAGGCCACCCCTTTGTGAAGCCTGAAGAAAACAGTTTTCAAATGGAAATGAATGGGCCTCACCTGTGGCTCTTTGCTTAATTGCTTTGGAAAGGGATGTGTCTTTATCATCCTCTTGGGCCTGTGTGTGGCTGTGACTTAGATTCTCAGCACCTGATGGATCTTAAGAATGATCCCATGTGAGCTTCCAAAACCGAAATGGCAAAAAATTTCATTCATTGTGGATGAAGTCTTTTGCCTTCCTCTGTTAGGTTCCTGCACTCCATCAAATGACAATAGGGATTCTTTGGGTCAAATGAGTTCTTCAAAGCCCTGCAGACGTGCTTGTGTTTTCGCATGACTCTAAATCACCTAAAGAATCGATACCTAAAATCAGTAGGCCTCAAATTGGAGAAACACAGAAGTATTAACGGCAGGCTTATTTGTTCACTCCTGGTTCACTGAAACGGTGTCCAGGCTACCCTGACTTTAGACAAATGAGGGGCAAACGAGCTGATTTTGGACACTGTCTTGGGCTGCGCCCCTCATGGAAACCTCCAGCCAGAGGTTAAGATGATTGACTATATGAAATAAGATGAGGGCCATGTGGGAGTGTTTTGGTTTTAATTTTGGTCATTTGTGTGGCATTGGAAAAAATGACTGGGTCCACGTGGGCTTGAACTCTGGTGTGATTCCCCTTAGAGACTGGGTTTTGGAACTGAACTCAGAGAAGCATTGCCATGAATTTTGTTGGGATTTTAAGAGGCCATGCATGAAAGTCGCTCTTGGAAACTGAGACCTAGGCCCTGGGTGGATTTCCACAGAGGCCTGGGAATCTCAGCAAGGATATCACATGATTTTATTCTTAAAGAAATGGCAGCCATAGTTGAGAGTCAAAACACACATGGACCTCACATTGTAGACCTCAATGGGCCTGGCCTAATGTGACCCTTTGTCCACTCTTTGGGAAGCCATGCCTGTGAGAGTTCTCCAGAGATTTCATTGAAATGAGCTTCCTCACCATTTAATGTTTGCTGAATGAACTGAAACCCACAGTGCCTCCAACTTCATGCTTGAAAAATGGCTAGATAAATACCATGAAATTTTTGAAATTCCTATGACCAGGTGGCACTGGAGAAACATTGGATGTCCTGTTGCTGATCATGAGTATACCAGACAGTGCCTTGATTTACTGAGTTTCATGAAAATGGTGTAGAACAGAGATGCCAGAAATTTGGAGCCTGCTGAGTAGTGGGTCTAGAGCAGTGGTGGGGAGGTGTTTGATAAAACATCCGTGGTAGGGCCATGTGGATCTACCATTGGATTCCAAATGGCTTGTAACTGACATGGTGCAGCCAACAGACCCTTATATGTAAAGGCATCTTGTTATATGGAGAGTTTTCAGAGGAAAATTAAGAATCAGGTTGATATGGACAAGGGGGCAATGGGGCAAGCTGTGAGAGATAGGAGCCTAGTTGGTGCATTCTCTTGCAGACCCTGACCCACCACACGTGACAGAACTCCCTCCAGCACTGTGTCCCAGTTTAGCTCCTAGTATTTCATGAAACAAATACCAAACTCACAGTGCAGCAGCAAAAACACCACAAAAAGTGGAAGAGGACCAAATGGCTTCACAGTCCACACGGGGAGACACTTAGTCCCCAGTGGCCTCAGTTTATCTACAAAGAGAGGATTCAGCACTGCTTCATCTTGTTCATTGGAAAATAAGAAACCATGTCCTCCAGGTCACATAGATGCAAACCCAGCTTTGATGTTCTCACTACAGAGGAAGCCAAATCTCCTGAAAACAACATATATTTCAAGTGTGGAAGCTCAGAGGCAGTTTCTCAAAAAGTTTTTAGGCCAGCAGAGCTCCATGTTTGTGGAGTGTTTACCCTGTCCCTTAGTTTTGGAAACTCCTCTACCACCTCCAAGGTTGTGAACTCCTGAGCATTTTCCATTCCAGATATGTATTCACTGATTTTGTAACTCTTCTCCTCTAATTGTGTCTTACTTGGGGTGAAGGTAATGTCAAGGCATTGTTCTGGATGAGAGCGGGAGGATATTTGTGCAGCATATATTTACATACACATTGGATTCATTTTCCAATTTTCCATTCGAAATACTGAATCCCTGACACTAACCCATACCTAGTAGACTCAGACTATTCATCCTAATATAATGGAGAAAATAAACCCAAAACATTAGAAATACAAGTACTTCAGAGGAGACATGTTGTATAGTTGGACTTGACATTTGCATTATATAAGGTAGGAGTTATAAATCTAGTCAAATTTATTTGAAATATTCTCCATGTGTTTTAAACTTAACAAATATGTGAATTCTTGTTTCCTTTTTCTGTAGTCTCTTCACACACGTATATTTATATGCATATGTAGAATCCTACCAGGTATCACACGTACATTTTTGTGAGGTGGCTGTCTTGGCAGATACAAATTGTGAGAAGAGTTCACTCCTCCTAAATGCTGTTGGAAATGAAAATTCAACATATTAGAGAGCGTCCTAGTAGAACAACATTATACATTAACTCATGTTCAGTAAAATAAATATTTTTGCATTTGTGGATGATACATATTTACTGATGAATTTCGATTGGCATTTATATTGGTACTTTTTAATGTCTGTGAGTTGTGTGTGTGTGTGTGTGTGTGTGTGTGTGTGTGTGTATAGATATAGATATAGATATAGATATACTCTCCAAATTTTTCAAAATATGAAATATATGTGTCTAATATACACTCTCTAAATTCATTCATGTTCATGTATGTGGATTTATAATCCACTTTTCACAAGATGATAATCAGAAATATTCATCCACCTGAAATACATATTTGTTTCCTAGTACTGAAAACTAACTCCAGTGAATGGTGCATACAAATCCTAATTATTCTACAGTAACTGACCCAGTCTAACATCAATGCAAGTAGACTCCTATGGGACATGATATGTAATTTGTCATTCATTTGTATTCGACACTGGTACATTATTGTTTCTTCAGTTTTTGCACATCACAGGATATACATTTCATCCACAAGTTCACAAATTAATAAGCATTTGTTTCAACTTTCACCACTTCTTGCTTCAGAACACATGTATTGTCAGGGTTTCTTGACTGGTCTTTTCGTGAGACTTCTTTCCAAACACATTATTTTGAATTTCCATAATCATTTTGAAGCAAAACTCACACACTCTTCATGATAAACCAAAACACAAATATTTCCATTACATATATACCTGGTTGGAATGAATGATTGTATATCAATATACGATTTCCTTTAATTTTTCAGATATCAGTTCAATTCATTATTTAAAGTTCAAAAAAGTTATATTTTTTATTCACTGTATGGTCTATTCATGCTTTTTCTCTATGTTCCTAGAAACAGGGTACACCTCTTTGTACCCCCGATTCTCATTTTACATCTTCAATATATTGCTCCCAGAAATGGTGAAAGAAATACTCATGTCACCTCATTATCACAGTAATATTCTGGACAAAAAATGGAAAGGTCACACTTATGATTGTACCAAAGCCTAAATGGAAAGTGAACATGGATTTCTAAAAACATCCATGTCCAGGTTGCCTAATGCTGTCAATTGTCAATCCTATTGGTGACTACATATTTGTTTTTTTCCTAATTTATATATTCAAACTCAACCCTGTTGAAAATGTCTAATTCTATCACTCACTTTATACTTTGCCTGATTTCGTAATGTTTCTATTGATATCTGCTTTTCTACATATTTTCCCCAGTTCAACATAGTGACTGACGCTTCATATGTGCTGACATTTTCATTCACTCAACAACCGAAAGTCTATTGCTAAAGAACTTTTGGTCCAAATCCTATACTCACTCTTCTTCCTAAACCTACCGACTATCTTCCTAATCCTACTGAATATCCCTTTTTGACTGGATGTTCTCTTCTAAATTCAATCATCCAATGTACAAGGTCTTATGCCATTGTATATCGAATTATCTGAGGCATCTTTGCAGAACATCATTCAAAGCTAAGTATCCCAATCAAGGGCAAAACCCTTCTGGGCTTCGAATCATACCTAGATTTCTGTTTTCCTACTTATATTTCACCTCTATATTCTTGTAAATATTGCAGGTTCCCAATACCATTATTCATCACACAGAATCACTCATAATCCAAATCAAACCTGTTTTTAACCCCAAGTATACACTGTTCCCTCAATCATTTTACAGAAGAGCAGGGACAGAGTGGTTCTTACAATACAGGAAAGTTGGGGACCTTCCATCTGATGAGAACCTCAAATGTCCATGCACAAATGATACCTGGAGAAGTTGTAGGCAGGTATGAAGCACCTGAGAGAGCAAAAGTCATCTTCCATGGCAAACAACCTGGTCAGGATGAAGGGATGTGTCTGAATCTGCCTCTCTCTCTTCTTATTGTACAGAAGATGGACCAAACCAGGGCTGAGTGGAGAGCTGTTCCCGGGTGCCAATGGTGATATACATTCTACCTTATGAAAGTGTCACAGGAAGTAGGGGCAACCTCCATCTTATGTTACCCTTGGAAGCAACTGTTAGGACAAAATGGTTGCCAAGGCAGTGACCTCATTCAGTTCCAAAGAATGTGACATACCTCATTTCCTTGGTGATGGAACTCTCTGAACTTGGTATCCAAGAAGCCAGGCACCCAGAGGCAGTCCCAGTCCCAGTCCCAGTGGGCTCACTTGTTTGGATTTTCCAAGGACAGAGTCAGTTTTCTTGGTACCTAATGATGTGAGGATGGCCAAATGCCAGGAGAGCTCTGAAGATGGACCTTTCCTGAGAAAACAGGTAGTGGCTAACCACTTTTTCCTGACATCCTCACAGAGTTGGTCAAGGAAACAAGATCTGAGAGAAGACAGGCCATTTCGGGGGAACATAGTATGGCCCACCAGTCAGAGGACACTCCGGATAGTCACAGACCGACTTGGGGGAAGGAGGTGCCTTTGTGGGAGTGGGTGTGGGTTTGTTGTTTTGTCTCATGTTCTGAGAATAGATAGGAAAGGCGGTTTGTTTGGTTTGGAGTGGACAGTTTCTAGTAAGTCATTTGACATGGCGAGTGTTTCTCTTTCTGTGTATCCCACTGTGTCCGTTGTTGTAGACATTAGAAAAGAGAATGCATTAATGGATGTGTCCTGTCTAGTATAAATCTTCCCATAATTCATCCTGCCCAATATATGAATGGACTGCAGCTTGTCTTATCGATGTGCAACACCTGCTATCTTTCTAAGTTGTTGTTTTCTTCCTGAATTCTGGCCACTCTCCAGAATAGGCTCATGGATTTGTGTCCAAAATATGTACCACCTCCAAGCTCTGTGACATGGCCATGTACTGGATAGCTGAAGAGAATGGCGAGCATCTCAGAAAACTCAGATATCAGTGTGACCAGGAAAGTCTCAGTGCAGAAACCCTGCTTTGGGCCTTTTGCTTACTTATTGTTGTGTTGCACTGAATGTCAGGAAGGTCTTTGCCTCAGGCCACCCCTTTGTGAAGCCTGAAGAAAACAGTTTTCAAATGGAAATGAATGGGCCTCACCTGTGGCTCTTTATCAGCCTCTTGGACCTGTGTGTGGCTGTGACTTAGATTCTCAGCACCTGATGGATCTTAAGAATGATCCCATGTGAGCTTCCAAAACCAAAATGGCAAAAAAATATCATTCATTGTGGATGAAGTCTCTTGCCTTCCTCTGTTAGGTTCCTGCACTCCATCAAATGACAATAGGGATTCTTTGGGTCAAATGAGTTCTTCAAAGCCCTGCAGAGGTGCTTGTGTTTTCGCATGACTCTAAATCACCTAAAGAATCGATACCTAAAATCAGTAGGCCTCAAATTGGAGAAACACAGAAGTATTAACGGCAGGCTTATTTGTTCACTCCTGGTTCACAGAAACGGTGTCCAGGCTACCCTGACTTTAGACAAATGAGGGGCAAACGAGCTGATTTTGGACACTGTCTTGGGCTGCGCCCCTCATGGAAACCTCCAGCCAGAGGTTAAGATGATTGACTATATGGAATAAGATGAAGGCCATGTGGGAGTGTTTTGGTTTTAATTTTGGTCATTTGTGTTGCATTGGAGAAAATAACTGGGTCCACGTGGGCTTGAACTCTGGTGTGATTCCCCTTAGAGACTGCGTTTTGGAACTGAACTCAGAGAAGCATTGCCATGAATTTTGTTAGGATTTTAAGAGGCCACGCATGAGAGTCCCTCTTGGAAACTGAGACCTAGGCCCCGGGTGGATTTCCACAGAGGCCTGGGAATCTCAGCAAGGATATCACATGATTTTATTCTTAAAGAAATGGCAGCCATATTTGAGAGTCAAAACACACATGGACCTCATATTGTAGACCTCAATGGGCCTGGCCTAATGTGACCTTTTGTCCACTCTTTGGGAAGCCGTGCCTGTGAGAGTTCTCCAGAGATTTCATTGAAATGAGCTTCCTCACCATTTAATGTTTGCTGAATGAACTGAAACCCACAGTGCCTCCAACTTCATGCTTGAAAAATGGCTAGATAAATACCATGAAATTTTTGAAATTCCTATGACCAGGTGGCACTGGAGAAACATTGGATGTCCTGTTGCTCATTATGAGTATACCAGACACTGCCTTGATTTACTGAGTTTCATGAAAATGGTGTAGAACATATTTGTGTATGCAAATATGTGCTACACAAAATCTTCCTACTCTCATTCACAACAATACCTTGACACTATCTTTGCCCCAAGTAAGACAAAATAAAAGAAGAAGAGTTAAAAAATCTGTGAATACATATCAGGAATGGAACATGATTGCGAGTTCACAATCTTGGAGGTGGTAGAGGAGTTTCCAAAAGTAAGGGACAGGGTAAATATTGCACAAATATGGAGATGTGCCAGCCTAAAGACTTCTGGAGAACCTGCCTCTGAGGTTGGCCACTTGAAGTATATGTTGTTGTCAGGACCTATGGCTTCCTTTCTAGTGAGACCACCAAAGCTGGGTCTCCATCTATGTGATCTGCAGAACATGGTTTCTTATTTTCCAAAGAAAGTGAGGCAGCAAGGCTGAATTCTCTCTTTGTAAGTAAACTCTTGCCACTGAAGGCTAAGTGTGGCCCCGTGTGGACTGTGAAGCCATTTGGTAATCCTCCACTTTTCATGGTGTTCTTGCTGCTGCACTGGGAGTTTGGTATTGGCTACAGGAAATACAAGAAATTCAACTGGGTCACAGTGCTGGAGGGAGATCTGTCACGTGTTGTGCGTCAGGGTCTGCAGGAGAATGCACCAACCAGGCTTCTATCCCACATAGCTTGCCCCCTTGACCATAGCACCCTGATTCTGAACATTGACCTGAAACCTCTCCATTCAACAAGATGCCTTTACATACAAGGGTCTGCTGGCTGCACCATGTCAGTTACAAGCCTTTTGGCAGATCCACATAATCCCAACACAGAAGTTTTATCACAGACCTGCAAAACACTCCTCTAGGCCCACTACTCAACAGACTTTAACTTATTTGCATCACTGTTCTACACCATTTTCATGAAACCCAGTCAATCAAGGCACTGTCTGGTACACTCATGATCAGCAACAGGAAATCCAAAGTGTATCCAGTGACACCTGGTGATGGGAATTTCAAATTTTTATGATGTTTATCTAGCCATTTTTCAAGGATGAGGTTGGAGGCACTGTGGGATTTAATTCATTCTGGAAACATCAAATGGTGAGAAAGCCCATTTCAATGAAACATCTGGAGAACTCTCACAGGCAAGACTTCCCAAAGAGTGGCCAAATGATCAAATGAAGCCAGGCCCATTGAGGTCTACAATGTGAGGTCCATGTGTGTTTTTACTCTCAACTATGGCTGTCAAGTCTTAAAGAATAAAATCATGTGATATTCTGGCTCAGATTCCCAGTGCTCTGTGGGAAGCCCCCTGGACCTAGATCTCAGTTTCCAAA
This sequence comes from Callospermophilus lateralis, assembly GCF_048772815.1. Taxonomy (NCBI): domain Eukaryota; kingdom Metazoa; phylum Chordata; class Mammalia; order Rodentia; family Sciuridae; genus Callospermophilus; species Callospermophilus lateralis. The sequence goes on from NW_027512698.1 coordinate 137,631, forward strand.
GGCCACTACCATGTGTGGCCTCCAAAAATCCCAACACAATTCATGGCAATACATCTCTGCAGTAATTTCCAAACTCAGTCTCTAAGAAGACTCACACCAGAGTTCAAGCCAAGGTGGACCAAGTCATCTCTTCCATCAGCCAAACAAATGACCACAATTAAAACCAAAATACTCCCACATGGCTCTCAACTACTTCCACATAGACACTCATCATTACCTCTGGCTGGAAGTTTCCATGAGGGGCGCAGCTGAAGACAGTATCCAAAATATGCTCCCTACCCTCATTTGTCTAAAGTCAGGGTGGCTTGACAACCTATCTGTGAACAAGGAGTGATCAAATAGGCCTGCCATTAATACTGCTCTGCTTCTCCAATTTGAGCCTAATGTCTGTGGGGTTTAGATTCTTTATGTGAATTGGAGTCATGAGAAAATCCAAGCACCTATGGGCTTGCCTCTGCAGGGCTTTGAAAAACTTTTTGAACCAAAGGATACCTATTCTCACTTGATGGAAATCAGGAACCTTACAGAGGAAGGCGAGAGACTTCATCCACAAGACTGCTCTTTTTCCATTTTGGTTTTGGATGCACACATGAGATCTTTCCTTAGATTCATCAGGTGGTGAGAATCTAAGTCACAGCCTCACACAGGGCCAAGAGGCTGATTCAGACACATCCCTTTCCATGGCAATTAAGCAAAGAGCCACAGGTGATGCTCATTATTTTCCATTAGAAAACTGTTTTCTTCAGGCTTCACAAAGGGGTGGACTGAGGCAAAGACCTTCCAGACATTCAGGGCAACGGAACAATAGGTAAACAAAAGGCCCAAATCAGTGTTTCTCCACTGACACTTTACTGGTCACACTGATATCTGAGTTTTCTGAGTTCCTCTCCATTCCCTTCATCTATCCAGTACAAGGCCATGTTACAGAGTTTGGAGGTGGTACATATCTTTTACACAAAACCATGAGCCTATTCTTGAGAGTGGCCAGAATTCAGGAAGAAAACAGGAACTTAGGAAGATAGCAGGTATTGCCCATTCATAAGGAAAGTCGTAGTCCATTCATAAATTTGGCAGGATGAATGCTGAGAAGCTTTCTACTAGACAGAACACATCCATTGATGCATTCTCTTTTCTAATGTCTATAACCACAGACACAGTGGGATACACAAACCCACAACCACACCCACAAAGGCAACACTTTCCTCCAAGTTGGTCTGTGACTATCCAGAGTGTCCTCTGACTGGTGGGCCATACTATGTTCCCCAAAATTGCTTGTTCTGTCTCAAATCTGCTTTCCTTTGCCAACTCTTGAAGTAGTCAGGAGTCAGCGGTGAGCCAATACCTGCTTTATCAGGAAAGAACCATCTTCAGAGCTTCCCTGGCATTTGGCCATCCTCACATCAGTAGGTAAGTGCCGTAGCCCGGCTGGCTGGGCAAAATGACCGGGGGGGTGACGAACAACTTGTGTAGACTGATGCAGCAGGCCTGGAAGCCGTTTATTGTTGAATAAGAGCGGTATTTATACATTTTACACAGCCTATCTAATTAGCATGAAATAGATACAGCAGTCAAACAATAAGGAATCTCCACACTTAATGGCTCGCTTTTGTTACTTCACAAACCACTCCCTCTGGCATTTTGCCAGGCGCCATCCAGACTTCTTTACAGGCTCTAACATTTCTCTGGCAAAATAACAGGTGCCAATCTGACTTGTTTACAGACGTTAACATTTCCCCCTTTTGTTTAATTTAAATAAGGACCATAGTGTTTTTTACAGAAACACCACAAATAACCTGCTAGAAACAGAAAGGGAGGATACAAAATGTTACAATACCAATCCAATTGATGGCTCCATGCAAGAAGCCCTTGGAAAACTTATACCAGCAATGACACCGTTAGCAAAGATACCGAGTTACAAGTTGTTGTAGATTACAGTCTGTTGTCTCAGTCCAGATAAAGCAGTGTCTCAATAGATTAACTCAGAGTTCAGGTAAATCACAGTCCAGGTAAGTTCTCCAGGCAGCTAGCTTAAGTTGTAGTAGCAGAAACAGCGATAGCTCCGAAGTCTCCTCGGGTTCTCAGCCGAAGTTTCCTCCAGTTCTCAGCAACATTGTAAATTCTTCCACCTTTGTTTTCACCGGCACTTGGACGAAGGCAGGAACTCCGGATGGCTAAAGAAAATCCTGTAGCATTTCACTAAGAAAACAACCTTCTGAACAATTTTAGTACATTATCTCAAGGTTTTTTACATTTGAAATAAGCCTTAATAGTACTCATTACTCATCAGCCTGCAGGTGTGGGAGACCCATTGTAGTTACTGGCCTTGGAAATGATCAAACTTCAGGGATGCCAGTGGCATCTTCTGCCAGCTGTAGCATCCTGGGCAGCCCCAGATGGCCCCAGGGAGAGTCCTGGGCTCAAACTTCTTCCGGGCACAGGGAGCAAAAGCCTGCGAGACTGTGCCTCCAGGTCAGGTCTAGATTTGGGCTCACAGTGGTGATCCGCTCCCCCGGGCAGGGGGGCGGGGAAGAGCCCTCAACTGCCTCTTGGAAAATTCTTACTGCGCCATGATCGGCTTGGGCAGGTGGCAGCCGCCTTGTCATTTCACGCACCCTCCAGTATCGAAAAGTATTCAGTAATAGCCTTTTGCTGCAACTTTTTTCCTGATAATCCTTCTTCTTCTAAACTTTCTTTTTCTTTCTGACTAGAGTTTCTGGGCTTTTATCAACACATGCCCTAACTATTCTTGGTTCCACTGGGGTGCCTTTTTCTCTTATCAATTTACTTCTCACCCCTTCCATATTTTCATCACAATGACAATACAACATTTCAAGACAAAACAAGACACAAACATACTGCATCAATCTTCTCCATTTTCTCGAAATGGTCATTTTTCCTATCGCCCTATCTGCCTAGGGACGAGCAGATTGCTCCAGTCCTATCTATGGACAGAAAGCTTTTTTCGACCCTTACCCGTGAGTGTCCCAGGGCTCCCTGTAACGGGCCACCATCTGCCGCAGTCCCGCTGCAGCAGAATAACCTGGGGGGTGACGAATAACTTGTGTATGTTGATGCAGCAGGAATGAAAGCCGTTTATTGTAAGATCTGAGCGATATTTATACATTTTACACAGCCTATCTCATTAGCATAAAATAGATACAGCAGTCAACCAATAAGGAATCTTCACACTTAATGGCTCGCTTTTGTTACTTCACAAACCACTCCCTCTGGCATTTTGCCAGGCACCATCCAGACTTGTTTACAGACTCTAACATTTCTCCAGCAAAATAACAGGTGCCAATCTGACTTGTTTACAGACCTTAACAGGTAAGAAGAAAGACTGACTCTGTCTTTGGTAAATTCAAACAAGTGAGACCACTGGGACTGGGATTGGTAATGGCTCTGGGTGCCTGGCTTACTGGATCCCAAGTTCAGAGACTTTCATCACCAAGGAAGTGAGGTGTGGTCACTTCTTTCAGGAACTGAATGAGGTCACTGCCTTGGCTACCACTTTGTCCTAACAGTTGCTTCCAAGGGTTCCATGAGATGCAGGCTGCCCCTACTTCCTGTGACAATTTCATATGTTAGAATGGTATATCAACCATACGCACCTGGGAAGAGCTTTCCACACAGGCCTGGTTTGGTCTACTCTACATTAAGAAGAGTGTGGCTGATTCAGACACATTCCTTCATCCTTCCAGGTTGTTTGCCATAGAGATGTCTTTTGCTCTCTCAGGTCCTTCATAGCTGCCTACATCTTCTCCAGAGATCATTTCTGCACGTACCTTTGATGTTCTCAGCAGGTGGAAGATCCCATACATTCTTGTATTGTAAGACCAACACTGTCGCTGCTCTTCAGCAAAGTTAGATTGAGGGAACAGTGTATGATTAGTGTTATTAACATGTTCGATATGGGTTAGGAACCATTCTTCTGCATGAATAATGGTATTGGGAACCTGTGATATTTACAAGAATATAGAGGTGAAATATATGTACGAAAACAGAAATCTAAGTAAGATTTGAAGCCCAGAAGGTCATTTGTCCCTTGATTGGGATACTTAGCGTTGAATTACATTCTGCACAGATGTTTCAGATAAATCGATATACAATGGCATAGGACCTTTCACCTTGGATGATTGAATGTAGAAGAGAACATCCAGTCAAAAAGTGATAGTGGGTAGGATTAGGAAGATAGTCGGTAGGTTTAGGAAGAAGAATGAGTGTAGGATTTGGAACAAAAGTTCTTTAGAAGTAGGGTATCGCTAAGAGAGTGAATGTAAATATCAGCACATGTGACGAGGAAGTCACAATGATTAACTGGGGAAAATATGTAGGAAAGCAGATATCAATAGAGACATTACAAAATCAGGCAAAGTATAAAGTGAGTGACAGGATTAGACATTTTCAACATGGTTGAGTTTGAATATATAATCTTTGGAAGAAACAAATATGTAGTCACCAATAGGATTTTCATTTGAGAGCATTAGGCAACCTGGACATGGATGTTTTTAGTAATCCATGTTCACTTTCCATTTAGGTTTTGTACAATCATAAGTGTGATCTTTGCTTTTTGTGTCCAGAATATTACTGTGATAAAATGTATATGTAGATCAGGTGACATGAGTATTTCTTCCACCATTTCTGGGAGCTATATTTTGAGGACGTATAAATTAGTATTGGGGGTACAAAGAGGTGTACCTGTGTCTATGAATATAGAGATAATTCGTGAATAGACTGTACTGTGAATAAATAATATAACTGGTTCCACTTTAAATAATGGATTGAATTGATATCTGAAACTAAGTAAGAAATCTTATATTGATATAGAACCATTCATTCCAACCAGTTACACATCTAATGGTAATATTAGTGTTATGGTTTATTGTGACGGGTTTGTGAGTTTTGCTTCAAATGTGATAATGGAAATCGAAAATAATGTGTTTGGAAAGAAGTCTCATGAAAAGAGCAGTCAAGAAACATGGAGGAATACATGTGTTCTCAAGCAGGAAGTGATTGAAAGTGAAACAAATGCCTATAAATTTGCGAAATTTTGATGAGACATATATGCTATGATGTGCATAAACTGAAGAAATAGTAATGTACCAGTGTTGAATAAAAATGAACGTCAAAATGCACATCATGTCTACTTGCATTGATGTTCAACTGGGTCAGTTACTGTAGAAATATTAGGATTTTGGGGGGGGATTAATAATACAATTTATTTTAGCACTAGCATGCCACAGAATGTAGAGGAAAGATCAATGGATTTTTAGTTATAGCACTAATAATCTAACATTTAGTGACTATTTTGGATAGTCTAAAATTACATAAGGCTATGTAACATAATTTTTTTTATTTAACATTCATCAAAGCTTGGAATTTTCATAATATTTCTTCTTTTTTATTTTTTATTTTTTCAGTTGTTGATTGACCTTCATTTTGTTTATTTGTATGTGGTGCTGAGAATAGAACCATGTGCCTTACACATGCTAGAAAAGCATGTTACCACTGAGCCACAAACCCAGCCCCTCCACTTTTATCTTAACATCATACACTCATGTCCCTCTTCTTTACTCACTTTCTTCCCCATTTTCCCCCTTCTCTCCCTTCCTTTTTCGTTTCCCCTCCATATCTATTTTTCTCTCATGTCATTACAAACAGTAGTATGCTATGAAATTTAAGTTTAAGACTGTTTTTTATAGTCATTCTTTTTCTTGAGAAAATCTAAAAATTATAATCACCTGATAGATATATTACAATACATTTATTACACATATGTATCTATATTCATGCATATGCATTACATATATTATATATATATACATATATATTTAAAAGTACTTTGATTTTCCTGTTAGAAATAATATAGACCAAGTCTTTCTTAATTCTCAATTCTTCCATAATTAACATCTTACAGTGAAAATCAAATAAACATATTTAAGTAAAAAGGTATCATTCTTATTTATCAATACTGATAATTTAAGGTTTTATATCACATTAAGCTGTAATATGGCATATTAACTCTTATGAATTAGAGAAATTTTATTTGAACAACCTATTATTTAAGGACCATATGCACTGACATTTTAAATGGCGTTCTTGTGATTTCTATTTCTATCAATTGTGTATTAATTGCCAAATACTTATTTTAGTACTTTTCATGTTCATAGTTGATATAAAGTCAATTGTTTAATTCTTCTTGTAAGTAGTTACTTATTACAGTAGGGACATTATTAATAATACAACATCTTTATAAGAAAAATGATACAAATTTATTTTCATGCAAAATTAAGAATAATTGCATGCTCTAAATGTTTGATTGTTGATACATATAATAAAGAGCTTTTGATGAGTCTCTTCCCCAGTAAAACATAAAATGCAAAGATAATGTCCAAATAAAGATAAGAAAAATACACATTATCAGCTAGAAACTATTAAATAAAAGATGAAAAGAACAATCCAACACATTGTACGAACTTGTCAGATGAGGTAGTATTCTGGAAGAATAGCCTAAGACTAGACCTTGTCCATGTCAAAATATTCACGAAAAAAATGAAGTATGAAAAGTGTAGAAAATGCTATGAATTTTTCATGAAGATAGGTGAATTATCCTTTCATCTCAATTTATGTGCATTTTCTGGTAAAATAAATTTGTGATATTTACAACTACACAAAACAAAGTTTCTGCATAGCAAAATGAATACATCTGAACCCATTTTTAGCTGATTTCTTCCCACTAAATTTTAAACCTTTATTTATTTATTTATTTATTTATTTTTATTGGTTGTTCAAAACATTACAAAGCTCAAGATATATCATCTTTCATACATTTGACTCAATTGGGTTATGAACTCCCATTTTTTCCCCAAATACGAATTGTAGAATCACATCGGTTACACATTCACACTTTTACATAATGGCATATTAGTGACTGTTGTATTCTGCTACCTTTCCTATCCCCTACTATCCACCCTCTCCTCCCCTCCCATCTTCCCTCTCTACCTCATCTGCTATTGTTCAATTCTCTCCATTGTTTCCCCCCCACTTCCCCTCACAACATTTTATATGCGATTTTGTGTAACATTGAGGGTCTCCTACAATTTTCATAAGCTTTCCCTTCTCTCTCCCTTTCTCTCCCCCCATTCGTCTTTGTTTAATGTTAATATTTTCCTCATGCTCTTCCTCCCTGTTCTGCTCTTATTTGCTCTCTTTATATCAGAGAAGACATTTGGCATTTATTTTTTAAGGACTGGTTAGCTTCGCTTAACATAATATGCTCTAATGCCATCCATTTCCCTGCAAATTCTATGATTTTGTCATTTTTGTGCTGTGTAATACTCCATTGTGTATAGATGCCACATTTTTTTATCCATTAATCTATTGAAGGGCATCTAAGTTGGTTCCACAGTCTAGCTATTGTGAATTGTGCCGCTATGATCATTGATGTGGCAGTATCCCTATAGTACGCTCTTTTAAGATCCTCAGGGAACAGTCCAAGAAGGGTGATAGCTGGGTCAAATGGTGGATCCATTTCCAGCTTTCCCAGGAATATCCATACTTCTTTCAAAATTGGCCTCACCAATTTGCAGTCCCACCAGCAGTGTACAAGTGTACACTTTTCCCCACATCCTCGCCAACACTTATTGTTGTTTGACTTCATAATGGCTGCTCATCTTACTGGAGTAAGATGGTATCTTAAGGTGGTTTTGATTTGCATTTCTCAGACTGCTAGAGATGGTGAGCATTTTTTCATGTACTTGTTGATTGATTGTATGTCCTCCTCTGTGAAGTGTCTGATTAGGTCCTCGGCCCATTTGTTGATTGGGTTATTTGTTATCTTATTGTTTGATATTTTGAGTTCTTTGTATATTCTGCATATTAGGGCTCTATCTGAAGTGTGAGGGGTAAAAATTTGTTCCCAGGATGTAGGCTCTCTATTTACCTCTCTTATTGTTTCTCTTCTTGAGAAAAAAACTTTTTAGTTTAAGTAAGTCCCATTTGTTTTTTTTCTTGTTATTAACTCTTGGGCTATTGATGTCTTATTAAAGAATTTGGAGCCTGACCCCACAGTATATAGATCGTAGCCAACTTTTTCTTCTATGAGACACAGTGTCTCTGATTTGATATCTAGCTCCTTGATCTATTTTGATTTAACTTTTGTGCATGGTGAGAAAACAGGATTCAGTTTCATTTTGTTGCATATGGATTTCTAATTTTCCCTGCACCATTTGTTGAAGATGCTATCCTTCATCCATTGCATGTTTATAGCCACTTTATCAAATATAAGAAAGTTGTAATTTTGTGGATTGGTTTCTCTGTCCTCCATTCTATACCATTTGTCCACCTGCCTGTTTTCGTACCAGTACCACACTGTTTTTGTTACTATTGCTTTGTAGTAAAGTTTGAACTCTGGTATCGCTATACCTCCCGATTCACACTTCCTGCTTAGAATTTCTTTTGCTATTCTGTGTCTTTTGTTTTTCTATGTGAATTTCATGATTGCTTTATCATTTCTACAAGAAATGCCATTGGGATTTTGATTGGCATTGCGTTAAACCTGTATAGAACTTTGGGTAATTTCGCCATTTTGATGAATTTAGTTCTGCCTATCCATGAACAGGGTACATTTTTCCATCTTCTAAGATCTTTTTCTATCTCTCTCTTTAGGGTTCTGTGGTTTTCACCTCTTTTGTTAGGTTGATTTCCAAGTATCTTATTTTCTTTGAGGATATTGTGAATGGAGTGGTTTTCCTCATTTCAATTTCAGAAGTTTTGTTGCTGATATACAGGAATGCCTTTGATTAATGCGTGTTGGTTTTATATCCTTCATTTATTAACTCTAGCAGTTTCTTTGTAGACCCTTTTGGGTCTGTTAAATATATTACCATGTCATCCACAAATAGCGATAATTCAAGTTCTTCTTTTCCTATTTTTATGCCTTTAATTTCTTTTGTCTGTCTAATTTCTCTGGCTACTATTTCAAGAACTAAATTGAATAGAAGTGGTGATAGAGGGCATCCCTGTCTTGTTCCAGATTTCAGAGGGAATGCCTTCAGTTTTCTCCATTTAGGATGATCCTAGCCTGAGGTTTAGCATATATAGCTTTTACAATGTTGAGGTAAGTTCCTGTTATTTCTAGTTTTTCTAGTGTTTTGAACATAAAGGGATGCTGAACTGTGTCAAATGTTTTTACTACATCTATCGAGATGATCATATGGTTCTTGTCCTTAAGTCTATTGATGTGGTGAATAGCATTTATTGATTTCCGTATATTGAACCAGCCTTGCATTCCAGGGAAGAATCCTACTTGATCATGGTGCACAACTATTTTGATATGCTTTTGGATTCAATTCACACGGATTTCATTGAGAATTTTTGCATCCAAGTTCATTAGAGATATTGGTTGTAGTTTTCTTTTTTGAAGTGTCTTTGTCTGGTTTTGGGATCAGGGTGATTTTGGACTCCGAGAATGAATTTGGAAGAGCTCCTTATTTTTCTATTTCTTGATATAGCTTGAAAAGTATTGGTACTAATTCTTCTTTGAAGGTTTTTTTGAACTCTGCTCTATACCCATCAGGTCCAGGGCTTTTTTTGGTTGGTAGTATTTTGATGGCTTCTTCTATTTCTTCCTTTGTTTTTGGTCTGTTTAAATTGTGTGTGTCTTCCTGACTGAATCTGGGTAGATCGTATGACTTAAGAAATTTGTCGATATTTTAACTATCTTCTATTTTATTGGAATATAGGGTTTCAAAATACTTTCTAATTATCTTCTGTATTTGTGTACTGTCTGTTGTGATATTGTCTTTTTCATTCCATATGTTAGTAATTTCAGTTGTCTCTCTTCTTCTCATCCTTAGCATGGCTAAGGGCCTGTAAATCTTATTTATTTTTTCAAAGAACCAACTTTTAGTTTTATCAATTTTTTCAATGTTTTTTTTTTGTTTCAATTTCGTTGATTTCTGCTCTAATTTTAATTATTTCTTGTCTTCTACTACATTTGCTGTTGTTTTGCTCTTCCTTTTCTAGGTTTTTGATGTGTACTGTGAGTTTATTTATTTGTTGTTTTATTCTTTTTTTGAGGAAAGAACTCCAAGAAATGAATTTCGCTCTTAAAACTGCCTTCTTTGTGTCCCATAGATTCCAGTACGATGTGTCTGTATTGTCATTTGATTCTAAAAATATTTTTATCTCCTCCTTTATGTCTTCTGTAACCCATTGATCATTCAGTAGAATATTGTTCATTTTCCATGTGATGTAGGATTTTTCCTTCCTTCTTTTATCATTGATTTCCAGTTTCATTCCATTATGATCAGATATGGTGCATGGTATTTTCTCCACGCCTTTATATTTACTAAGAGTTGCCCAATGGCATAATATATGGTCTAACTTGGAGTAGGATCCATGTGCTGCTGAGAATAAAGTGTATCCACTTGATGATGGTTGATGTATTCTATATATGTCGGTTACGTCAAGGTTATTGATTGTGCTGTTGAATTCTATAGTTTCTTTATTCAGTTTTTTATAGAGGATCTGTCTAATGGCGAGAGCGGTGTGTTGAAGTCACCCATAATTATTGTGTTGTAGTCTATTTGACTCTTGAACTTGAGGCGAGTTTGTTTTATGAGCATTGCAGCTCAATTGTTTGGTGCATACCAATTGATAATTGTTATGTCTTGTTGGTGGATGGTTCCTTTTAACAATATATAGTGTCCTACTTTATCCCTTTTGATTAATGTAGGTTTGAAGTTGATTTTATATGATATGAGTATGGCCACTCCTGCTTGCTTCCGAGGGCCATATGAGTGGTATGATTTTTCCCAACCTTTCACTTTCAGCCTGTGTATGTCTTTACCTTTCATATGAGTCTCTCGAAGGCAGCATATTGTTGGATTTATTTTTTTGATCCAGGTTACTAGCCTATGTCTCTTGATTGGTGAGTTTAGATTTTTAACATTTAAGGTTACAATTGAAATATGATTTGTACTTCCAGTCATGTTTATTTATTTATTTATTTTAATTTGGGTAGTTTTTACTTTTTGGTTTTTTTCTTACCCCTTTACTGAGATACCTCCCGCTGTTAGTTTTGGGCACTATTTTTCAATTCCTCTTCTTGTAGTATTTTGCTCAAAATGCTTTGCAGTGCTGGTGTTCTGTCTGCGAATTCTTTTAGCTTTTATTTATCAGGAAGGACTTAATTTCATTGTCAAATCTGAAGCTTAATTTTGTTTGATACAGTATTCTTGGTTGGAATCCATTATTTTTCAGTGTTTGAAATACATTGTTCAAAGATCTTCTCGCTTTCAATGTCTGTGATGAAAAATCAATTGTTAACCTTATTGGTTTACCCCTGAATGTTATCTGCCTACTTTCTTTCGTAGCTTTTAATATTCTCTCCTTGTTCTGTATGTTGGCTATCTTCATAATTATATGTCTTGGAGTTTGTCTATTATGGTTTTGAATGTTTGAGGTCCTGTAGGCTTCCAGGATATGGCAATCCATTCCATCTTTCATCTCTGGGAAGTTTTCTAGAATTATTTCATTTAATATGTTGTTCATTCATTCGGTTTGAATTTCTATGCCTTCTTCTATCCCGATGACTCCCAATTTTGTTTTTTTTATGACATCCCATATCTCTTGAATAGTTGCTCATGGGATTTAAGCATGTTTTCTGTGTTGACTATATTCTTTTCAAGTTGACAAACTTTGTCTTCATTATCTGATGTTCTGACTTCTACTTGATCTAGTCCATTTGTAATATTCTTGTTTGAGTTTTTAATTTGGTTTATAGTTTCCTGCATTTCTAGAATTACTGTATGATATTTTAAAAGATCTCTATCTCCTGGTAAAGCTTGTTCTTTGCCATTTGAATTTGTTTGTTTAATTCATTTTCAAAATATACTTTTATCCTTAGACTTGCTGCCTCATGTCTTCTCTCTTATTCCTTTCCATCTGAGTTAGGTATGACTTAAGTTTTTTCCCTATCCCTGTTTCTGATGCTTCTAGGTTCTCCTGTAGTATTAAGTTGTCCTTCATTGTTTGTACACCTTGTTTTCCCTTGTTTTTTCATGATGTTCACGTCATTTTCCAGCTCTATTTGATTGCTGTGTTTCTGCTCTCTTCTATAGATTTGTTATGGGTTTATATATCTCTGTTTTCTCTCCTTTGTGTTGGTAGACTATGCCTGCTTAAGTGGATTCCGCTGTTAAGGAATTCTGACGGCCGAGCTCCAGTGATGTCACCTCTCTGCTGTGGTGGGCCCCAGGCTCCTTGCCGGAGTGTCCGAATTGGGTGGGTGGACTGGATTGTCTCTGGTTGGTTTCAGCTCCCGGTCGCTGGCAGGCCGGCAGTCTCCAGCCACCCAGTAGCCCGGGCAGCTTGTGGTCTGTCTTCAGCTGGTGGGTGATCTCTAGCCACACAGTTGCGCGTTCGGTCGCCGGCAGGCGCGCGTTCTCCAGCCGTCAAGACATAGCGTCAGCAGGTGGGCTGGCGCCAGCAGGAAGGTGGTCTCCAGTTGCCCAGTCACACTGGCAGTGGGCCGGCGTTCTCCAGCCAGCCAGTCAGGAGGGCCTGGCCTCTAGTCCCCTGGTTTATCCTGCTAGTCCTGATTTCTCCTGCTAGACCAGATTTCTCCTGAGTGATGCTTCTCGGCAGCTCAAACTGTTCTCTGGGTCTGCCGTTTGTTGGGTGGGGAGGGTGTCTATTGGGAACCCTGGAACTCTATTGTTTTAATTTTTTTCGCTTGCCCATCGCCCCGCACTGGCTAGACAAGTTTCATTTTTGCCGCTGATGGGAAGGGGAGATGAAGGTCAGGTGCCTCTAGTTTTCCCCCAGTCTTTATGCAGACTTGCTCTGATTATTCCTCCCCCAAAAGCGTAGGAGATATTTTATGCGAATTCCCCTCTGTATGTGAGATGAGCTGAGAAACACACACCTGTTTTATTCTTGCAATCTGTCAGGGAGTGGTGGTGGTTACTTCAGCTCTCCAAGATGGTGGCTGTTGGTTTCCTTTGTGGAGTTTCTGCTTTGGGGCATAGAAATGTACTGCTAACTTCCCCGTCTGAAATCCCGAATTCAGCTGGGGGCTCAGTGGATGCTCAGCCAGCAGGATTCCACAGAATCCGCAGCAACGTTTCTCCCTGCTTGCTGGTCGCTTCTCGGTGGTGCCTCACCATTTGTAGACACAGGGCAGGTCACGCGGATCAATCGGAATGGATCTCCAGTTGCACAAGTGGCTTGTGTTTGAGACTCAATTACCGGACCTCGGTGGTGGAAATCATTCTTCTAAGTTTCGGTAAACACCCATTTTCCTGTAAGATCCTAACAAGATAGTATTTCATTGCTCTAACTCGTTATTCACTTGCGCAGTGGCAGGGTACACTGGGTGTGATACACTGTCTTCACAGCCATCTTGCAATGCCGAAATATTAGGATTTGGATGCACCATTTACTGAAAACTGTTTCAGTACTAGGAAAAAATATGTATTTCAGGTGGATGAATATTTCTGAGAATAATTTTTTAAAAATTGGATTATAAATCCACATACATGAATATGAATGAATTTAGGGAGTGCAAAATAAGACACAAATATTTCATATTTTGAAAAATCTGGAGAGTATATATATATATATATATATATATATATATATATATATATACACACACACACACACACACACAGACATTAAAAACTAGCAATATATATGCCAATCAAAATTCATCATGAAATACATATCATCCACAGACCCAAAAATATTCATATACTGAACATGGATTTATGTATAATGTTGTTCAACTAGGAGGCTTACCCATAGGTTGAATTTTCAGTTCCAACAGCATTTAGGAGGAGTGATCTCTTCTCACAATTTGTATTTGCCAAGTCAGTCACCTCACAAAAATGTACGTGTGATACCAGGTACAATTCTATATGTGCATATAAAATTACATGTGCTGAATAGGCTACAGAGAAAAGGAGACAGGAATTCACATATTTGTTAACTTTCAAAACACACGGAGAACTATTTCAACAAAAAAAATGACTAGATTTATAACTCCTACCCTATATAATGCAAAAGGCAATTCCAACTATACACCATGCCTCCTCTGAACTGCTTGTATTTCTATTCTGTTTTGGTTATTATTCTCTATCATATTACGATTAGTAGTCAGAGTCTAGTATGGTAGGGGTTAGAGTCAGGGATTCAGTATTTCGAATGGAAATTTGGAAAATGTATCCAATGTGTATGCAAATATGTGCCACACAAAATCTTCCCACTCCTCCAGAACAATGGCTTGACATTATCTTCGCCCCAAGTAAGACATAATTAGAGGAGAAGAATTAGAAAATCAGTGAATACTTCTCTGGAATGTAATATGCTAAGAAGTTCACTACCTTGAAGGTGGTACAGGAGTTTCCAAAAGTAAGGGACAGGGTGAACACTCCATAAACATGGAGCTCTGCTGGCCTAAAGACTTCTTGAGAAATTTCCTCTGAGGTTGGGCACTTGAAACATATGTTGTTATGAGGAGCTTTAGCTTCCTTTGTACTGAGATCATCAAAGCTGGGTCTGCACCTATGTGACCTGTAAAACATAGTTTCTTATTTTCCAATTAACATGAGACACCAGTCCTGAATTTGATCTTTGTAGGTAAACTGTGGCCACTGGGTTCTAAGTGTCTCCCTGTGTGGACTGTGAAGCCATTTGTTCATCCTCCAATTTTCATGGTGTTTCTTGCCGCTGTATTTGCTTATGAAGTAAAAAAAAGATCACCTGGGACACAGTGCTTGAGGGAGTTCTGTCACGTGTGGTGGGTCAGGGTCTGCAAGAGAATATACCAACAATGCTTCTATTCCACATAGCTTTTCCCCTTGACCACAGCAACATAATTCTCAACATTGCCCTGAAACCTCTCTATATAACAAGATACCATTACATATAAGGGTCTGCTGGCTGCACCATGTCAGTCACAAGGCATTTGGAAGCCAATGGAAGATCAACATGGCCCCAACACAGATGTTTTATCACACACCTCCCCTCCTCTGATCTAGGCCCACTACTCAGCAGGCTCCAATTTACTGGCATCTCTGTTATACACCATTTTGATGAAACCTAGTCAATCAAGGCACTGTCTGGTATACTCATGATCAGCAACCGGTTTTCCAAATTTTCTCCAGTGCCACCTGGTCATGGAAATTTCAATAATTTTATTGTATTTATCTAGCCATTTTTCACGGATGAAGATGGAGGCACTGTGGATTTCAATTTGTACAGGAACCATTAAATGATGAGAAACCTCATTTCGATGAATGCTCTGTAGAACTGTTAAAGACAAGGCTTCCCAGGGAGTGGCCAAAAAGTCACATGAAATCAGACCCATTGAGGTCTACAATGTGGGGTCCATGTGTGTTTTGACTGTCACCTATGCCTACCAAGTCTTTCAGAAAAAAAAAATCATGTGGTATCCTGGCTGAGATTCCCAGTGCTCTGTGGAAAGCCACCCTGGGCCTAGATCTCAGTTTCCAAGGGAGACTCTCATGCGTGCCCTCCTAGAATCCCAACACAATTCATGGCACAAGTTCTCTGAGATCAGATCCAGAATGCACTCTCTAAGTGTAATCACACCAGAGTTCAAGCCCATGTGGACCCAGGCATCTCCTTTAACAGCCACATAATGACCACAATTAAACCAAAACACTCCCACATGGCCCTCATCTTTTTCCATATAGATACTCATCATAACCTCTGGCTGGAGGTTTCCATGAGGGGCACATTCCAAGACAGTGTCCAAAATAAGCTCCCTTGCCCCTCATTTGCCTAAAGTCAGGGTGGCCTGGACATACTTCCTGTGAACCCGGAGTGATCAAATAGGCATGCCGTTAATACTGCACCGCTTCTTCAATTTGAGGCCTACTGAGTTAGAGGTATAGATTCTTTATGTAAATTAGAGTCATGAGAAAACCCAAGCACCTTTGCAGGGCTTTGAAGAACTCAATTGACACAAAGGATCCCTATTCTCACTTGATAGAGGTCAGGAACCTCACAGAGGAAAGCGAGACTTTATCCACAATGACTGGTGTATTTGCCATTTTGGTTTTGGATGCACACATGGGATCTTTCTTTAGATCCATCTGGTGCTGAGAATCTAAGCCACAACCTCACACAGGGCCAAGATGCTAATTCAGACACATCCCTTTCCAAAGCAATTAAGCAAAGAGCCACAGGTGATGCCCAATCATTTCCATTTGAAAACTGTTTACTTCAGGCTTCACAAAGGGGTGGCCAGAGCAAGAACTTCCTGACATTCAGTTCATCAGAACAATATATAAGCAAAATGCCCAAAGCAGGGTTTTTCCACTGAGATTTTCCTGGTCACACTGATATCTGAGTTTTTTGAGATGCTCGCCATTCCCTTCAGCTATCCAGTACATGGCCATGTCACAGAGCTTGGAGGTGGTATATATGTTGGACACAAAACCATGATCCTATTCTGGAGAGTGAACAGAGTTCATGAATAAACCTGGAAATTAGGAATGTATTAGGTTATGCCCATCTTTAAGTAAAGCCGCAAACCATTCATAAATTGGGCAGGATGAAATGGGAAGCTTTCTACTAGACAGGACACATCCATTGATGCACTCTCTTTTCTAATGTCTACAACCACGGACACCATGGGATACACAGACATAGAAACACTCTCCTTTTCAAACGACTTACGAGAAACAGTTCACTCCAAACCAAACAAACCACCTGTTTTTCCTATTCTCACAACATGAGACAAAATCACAAACTCACAACCACACCCACAAAGGCACCTTTTTACCCTAAGTAGGTCTGTGACTCTATGGAGTGTCCTCTGACTGGTGGGCCACACAATGTTCCCCCGAAATGTCCTGTCCTGTCTCAGATATGGTCTCCTTGGCCATCTCTATGAAGTTGTCAGGAGCCAGTGGTGGGCCACTATCTGCTTTTTCAGGAAAGGCCCCTCTTCAGAGCTCTCTTGGCTTTTGGCCATTCTAACATCAGTAGGTACAAAGAAAGACTGACTCTGTCCTTGGTAATTCCAAACAAGTGAACCCACAGCGACTGGTACTGGGACTGGCTCTGTGTGCCTGGCTTCCAGGATCCTAAGTTCAGAGAGTTCCATCACCAAGGGAGTAAGGTGAGGTCACTTCCTTCAGGAACTGAATGAGATCACTGCCTTGGCAAACACTTTATCCTAACAGTTGCTTCCAAGTGTCTCATTAGATGGAGGCTTCCCCTACTTCCTGTGAAACATTCACAAGTTAGAATGGTATATCAACCATAGGAACCCGGTAATAGCTCTCCACACAGGCCTGGTTTGGTCCATCTCCTCTACATTGAGAAGAGAGGTTCTGATTCAGACACATCCCGTCATCCTGACCAGGTATTTTGCCATGGAAGATTACTTTTGCTTTCTCAGGTCCTCCATAGCTGACTACATATTCTCCAGGGATCATTTCTGCATTGAACTTGTGGTTCTCAACAGGTGAAAGATCCCCTACATTCCTGTATTGTAAGACCAACTCTGTCCCTGCTCTTCTTTAAATTTACATTGAGGGAACAGTGTATTGTTAGGGTTAATAAAATGTTTGATTTGGGTTAGAAATCATTCTGCTGGATGAATAATGGTATTGGGAACCTGCGATATTTTTAAAAATATAGAGGTGAAATATATAAATGAAAAAAGAAAGTCTAGGTAATTTTGAAGCCCAGAGGGGCAATGGGCCCTTCATTAGGATACTTAGCTTTGATTTACGTTGTGCACAGATATCTCAGATAAATCGATATACAATGGCATAGGACCTTGTTCCTTTTATGATTAAAATTCGAAGAGAACATCCAGTCAAAAAGGGATAGTAAGTAGGATTAGATAGATATTCGGTAGGTTAACAAAGAAGAGTGAGTATAGGATTTGGAACAAAAGTGCTTTAGCAATAGGGTTTGGGTTAAAGTGTGAAAGTTAATATCAGCACACTTGAAGGGTCAGTCACAATGATGAACATTGGAAAATATGTAGGAAAGCAGATATCAATAGAGATATTACAAAATCAACAAATGGGCCAAGGACCTGAACAGACACTTCTCAGAAGAAGACATACAATCAATTAATAAGTACATGAAAAAATTCTCACCTTCTCTAGCAGTCAGAGAAATGCAAATCAAAACCACCCTAAGATACCATCTCACTCCAGTAAGATTGGCAGCCATTAGGATGTCAAACAATAATATGTGCTAGCGAGGATGTGGGGAAAAGGGTACACTTGTACATTGCGGGTGGGACTGCAAAATGGTGCGGCCATTATGGAAAGCAGTATGGAGATTCCTGGGAAAGCTGGGAATGGAACCACCATTTGACCCAGCTATCGCCCTCCTCGGACTATTCCCTGAGGACCATAAAAGAGCATGCTATAGGGATACCGCCACATCAATGATCATAGCAGCACAATTCACAATAGGCAGACTGTGGAACCAACCTAGATGCCCTTCAATAGATGAATGGATAAAAAATAATGTGGCATCTATACACAATGGAGTATTATGCAGCACTAAAAAATGACAAATTCATGGAATTTGCAGGGAAATGGATGGCATTAGAGCAGATTATGCTAAGTGAAGCTAGCCAATCCTTAAAATACAAATGCCAAATGTCTTCTTTGATTTAAGGAGAGCAATTAAGAACTGAACAGAGGGAAAGAGCATGAGGAAAATATTAACATTAAACTGAGACAAGTGATGGGAGGGAAAGGGAGAGAGAAGGGAAATTGCATGGAAACGGAAAGAACCCTCATCGTTATACGAAATCACATATACGAGGTTGTGAGGGGAAAGGGGGGGAAGGGAAAGAACGGAACAACAACAGATGAGGTAGAGAGGGAAGATGAAAGGGGAGGGGAGGGGGGATAGTAGGGGATAGAAAAGTCAGCAGAATACAACAGTCACTAATATGGCATTATGTAAACATTGTGAATGTGTAACTGATGTGATTCTGCAATCTGTATTTGGGGTAAAAATGGAAATGCATAACTCACTGGAATCAAATGTATGAAAGATGAAAAAAAAATTAAAAAAGTACTAAATTGGCTCATCGTAACAATAAAAAAAGAGATATTACAAAATCAGGCAAAGTATAAAGTGAGTGATATGATTAGATATTTGCAACAGGGTTGATTTTGAATATATAATCTTAGGAAGAAACAAATATGTAGTCACCAATAGGATTGATATTTGAGAGCATTAGGCAACCTGAACATGGAAGTAATCCATGTTCACTTTCCATTTAGGCTTTAGTACAATAATAAGTGTGAACTTTGCATTTTGTGTCCAGAATATTACTGTGATAAAATGTATATGTAGATTAGGTGACATGAGTATTTCTTTCACCATTTCTGCGAGTAATATTTTGAAGACATATACATAAGTATTGGTTGTACAAAAAGCTGTACCCTGTGTCTATGAATATACAGATAATGCATGAATAGACCATACTGTGAATAAATAGTATAGCTGGTTCCACTTTAAATAATGGATTGAATTGATATTCACAAAGGAGTGGTCTGAGGCAAAAACCTTCCTGAAATTCAGGGCAACAGAACAATAGGTAAACAAAACGCACAAAGCAGGGTTTCTCCACTGAGACTTTCCTGTTCACACTGATATCTGAGTTTTCTGAGATGCTCGCCTTTCCCTTCAGCTATCCAGTACATAGCCATATCACATAGCTTGGAGGTAGTACATATCTTGGACACAAAACAATGAGGCAATTCTGGAGAGTGTCCAGAATTCAGGATGTAAACAGAAACTTTGAAAGATAGCAGGTGTTTCCCTTCAATAAGGAAAGCTGCAGTCCATTAATAAATCAGGCAGGATGAATGTTGCGAAGCTTTCTCCTAGACAGGACACATCCATTGATGCATTTTCTTTTCTAATGTCTACAACCACGGACAGAGTGGGATACACAGACATAGAAGCACTCGCCTTGTCAAAGGACTTACTAGAAACAGTCCACGCCAATTCAAACAAACAGCCTTTCTTACATCTTCTCAGAACTTGAGAAAAAACCATACACACACCTACACCCACAAAGGCACCTCCTTTGTGGAGTGTCCTCTGAATGGTGGGCCATACTATATTCCCCCAAAATGGCCTGTTGTATCTCAAATCTGGTCTCCTTGGCCAACTCTGTGCAGTTGTCAGGAGCCAGCGGTGAACCAATACCTGCTTTCTCAGAAAGGTCTTTCTTCAGAGCTTTCCTGGCATTTGGTCATTCTCACATCTGTTGGTACTAAGAAAGACTGACTCTGTGCTTGGTAAATTGAAACAAGTGAGACCACAGGGACTGGGACTGCGACTGGCTCTGGGTGCCTCTCTTCCTGGATCCCAAGTTCAGAGAGTTCCATCACCAAGGAAGTGAAGTGAGGTCACTTCCTTCAGGAACAGAATGAGGTCACTGCCTTGGCAACCTCTTTGTCCTAACAGTAACTTCTAAGGGTCCCATGAGATGGAGTCTGTCCCTTCTTTCTGTCACACTTTCACAAGTTAGAATGGTATATCAACCATAGGCACCTGGGAAGAGCTCTCCACACAGGCCTGATTTGGTCCATCTTCTCTACATTTAGAAGATAGAGGTTGATTCAGACACATCCATTCATCTTGACCAGGTTGTTTACCATAAAAGATGACTTTTCCTCTCTCAGGTCCTTCATAGCTGCCTATATCTTCTCCAGGGATCATTTCTGCATGGACCTTTGATGTTCTCAGAAGGTGGAAGATCCCCTACATTCCTGTATTGTAAGACCAACTCGGTCCCTCCTCTTTTGTAAAGTTAGATTGAGGGAACAGTGTATGTTTAGGGTTAATAACATGTTTGATTTGGGTTAGGAATCTCTCTGCCCCATGAATAATGGTATTGGGAACCTGTGATATTTACAAGAATATATAGGTGAAATGTAAGTATGAAAACAGAAATCTAGGTAAGATTCGAAGTCAGAAGGGCATTGGGTCCTTGAGTGGGATTCTTAGGTTTGAATTATGTTCTGCATATATGTCTCCGACAAATTGAAATACAATGGTTTAGGACCTTATACCTTGGATGATTAATTGTCGAAGAGAACATCGAGTCAAAAAGCAATAGTCAGTAGGATTAGGAAGATAGTCAGTAGGTTTAGAAATAAGAGTGAGTATAGGATTTAGACCAAAATTTCTTTAGCAATAGGGTCTCGGGTAGACATTGAATGTAAATATCAGCATATGTGAAGTGTCAGACACAATGATGAACTGGGGAATATATGTAGGAAAGCAGATATCAATAGAGATATAAGGAAATCAGGCAAAGTATAAACTGAGTGATAGGATTAGACATTTTCAACAGGCTTGAAGTTGAATATATAATCTTAGAAAGAAACAAATATGTAGTCACCAATAGGATTTACATTTGAGAGCATTAGGCAACCTGGATATGGTTGTTTTTAGTAATCCATGCTCACTTTCCATTTAGGCTTTGATACAATCATGAGTATGACCTTTGTTTTTTGTGTCCAGAATATTACTGTGATAAAAAAAGAAATATATATATATATATATATATATATATATATTGATAGATAGATAGATAAGGTGACATGTTTATTTCTTCTACCATTTTTGGGAGCAATGTTTTGAAGAGGTATAAATTAGTATTGGGGGAACAAAGAGGTGTACACTGTGTCTATGAATATAGAGATAATGCATTAATAGACCATACTGTGAATAAATAGCATACCTGGTTCCAACTTTAATAATGGATTGAATTGAAATGTGAAAATGTACAGGAAATCTTATATTGATATTCACACATTCATTCCAACCACTTATACATCTAATGGTAATATTAATGTTATGGTTTATCTTGAAGAGTGTGTGGGTTTAGCTTCAAAATTGATTATGGAAATCGAAAATAATGTGTTTGGAAAGAAGTCTCATGAAAAGACCAGTCAAGTAACATGGAGGAATACATGTGTTCTGAAGCAGGAAGTGATTAAAAGTGAAACAAATTCCTATAAATTTCTGAACTTGTGAATGAAATATATAACCTATGATGTGCAAAAACTGAAGAAATAGTAATGTACCAGTGTTGAATTAAAATGAATGTCAAAATAGATATCATGTCCCATAGGAATATACTTGCATTGATGTTAAACTGGGTCAGTTACTGTAGAAATATTAGGATTTGTAAGCACCATTGATTGAAGTTAGTTTTCAGCACTGGGAAACAAATATGAATTTCAGGTAGATGATTATTTCTGAGAATAATCTTGTGAAAAGTTGATTATAAATCCACATACATGAACATGAATGAATTTACGGAGTGTATATAAGACAAATATATTTCATATTTTATAAAATCTGTAGAGTGTATGTGTATATATATATATATATATATATATATATATATATATAGACAAAAAAACACAAAAATTCACTAAAAAGTATCAATATATATATGCCAATCGTAATTCATCATGTAATATATATCACCCTCAGATGCAAAAATATTTATTTTACTAAACATGGGTTTATGTATAATATTGTTCTAATAGGAAGCTCACCCATAGTTTGGATTTTCAGTTCCAACAGCGTTTAGGAGGACTGATCTCTTCTTACAATTTGTTTCTGCCAAGTCAGCCAACTCATAAAAATATACGTGTGATACCAAGTAGGAATCTATATGTGCATATAAAAAGTACATGTGCTGAGTAGGCTACAGAGAAAGGGAGACAGGAATTCACATATTTGTTAACTTTAAAAACGCATGGAGAGAGCTGGGGATGTGGCTCAAGTCGTAGCGCGCTCGCCTTGCATGCATGCGGCATGGGTTCGATTCTCAGCACCACGTGCAAACAAAGATGTTGTGTCCGCCGATAACTAAAAAAATAAATATTATAGAATTCTCTCTCTCCTCTCTAACTCTCTCTTTAAAAAAAACACATGGAGGACTATTTCAATTAAAAATTGAGTAGATTTATAAAACCGACCCTTTATCATGCAAGAGGGAAGTCCAACTATACACCATGCCTCCTCTGAACTGCTTGTATTTTCATTTTTTTTGTTTATTTTTCTCCATCATATTAGGATTAGTAGTCAGAGTCTAGTAGGGTATGAGTTAGTCTCAGGGATTCAGTATTTCGAATGGAAAATTGGAAAATGGATCAATGTGTATGCAAATGTGTACTACAAAAAAATTTTCCCACTCTCATTCAGAACAATGCCTTGACATTACCTTCACCCCAAGTAAGACACAATTAGAGGAGAAGAGTTAGAAAATCTTTGAATACATATCTGAAATTGAAAATGCTTAGGGTTCACAACCTTGGAGATTGTAGAGGAGTTTCCAAAAGTAAGGGACAGTGTAAAAACTCTACAAACATGGAGATTTGCCTGCCTAAAGACGTCTCGAGAAACTGTCTCTAGGTTGGGCACTTGAAATATATGTTTTTGTGAGGATCTTTAGCTTCCTTTCCAGTGAGACCATCAAAGCTGCGTCTTCATCTCTGTGATCTGGAGGACATGGTTTATAATTTTTCAATAAACATGAAGCAGCAGTGCTGAATTCTCTCTTGTATGTAAACTGTGGCCACTGGGGGCTAAGTGTCTCCCCATATGGACTGCGAAGCCATTTTATCATCCTCCACTTTTCCTAATGTTTCTTCCTGCTGCACTCGGAGTTTGGTATTTGCTTCACGAAATACAAGGAGTTCAACTGGGACAGAGTGTTGCCGCGAGTTCTGTCACGTGTGGTGGATCAGGGTCTGCAGGAGAATGCACCAACAGGGCTTGTATACCACATAGGATGCCCCCTTGACCATAGCAACCTGATTCTGAACATTGCACTGAAACCTCTCCATATAACAAGTTGCCTTTACATATAAGGGTCTGCTGGCTGCACCATGTCAGTCACAAGCCATTTGGAAGCCAATGGCAGATCCACATGGCCCCACCTCAGATGTTTTATCACACATTTGCTCACCACTGCTCTAGGCCCACTACTCAGCAGGATCCAAATTATTGAGATCTCTGTTCTACACCATTTTCATCAAAACCAGTCAATCAAGGCACTGTCTGGTACACTCGTGATCAGCAACAGGACATCCAAATGTTCTTCATTGCCACCTGGTCATTGGAATTTCAAAAATTTCATGGTATTTATCTAGCCAATTTTCAATTATGAAGTTGGAAGCACTATGGCTTTCAAATCATTCAGGAATCATTCAATGGTGAGGAAGCTCATTTCAATGAAAAATTTGAAGAACTCTCACAGGCAAGGCTTCCCAAAGAGTGGCCTAAAAGTCACATGAATCCAGGCCCATCGAGGTCTACAATTGAGGTCCATGTGTGTTTTGACTAGCAAAAATGGCTTCCAAGTCTTTCAGAAAAAAATAATTTGATATCCTGGCTGAGATTCCCAGTGCTCTGTGGAAAGCCACCCTAGGACTAGATCTCAGTTTCCAACGGAGACTCTCATGCATGGCCTCCTAAATTCTTAACACAATTCATGGCAATACTTCTTTGATGATTGATCCAGAACTGAGTGTTTAAGGGGAATGACACCAGAGTTCAAGCCCAGGTGGATCCAGTCATCTCTTCCAACTGCCACACGAATGACTACAATTAAAACCAAAACACTTCCACATGGTCCTCACCTTCTTCCAGAGAGACACTCATCATTACCTCTGGCTGGAGTTTTTCATGTGGGACGCATCCCAAGAGAGTGTCCGAAATAATCTTCCTTGCCCCTCATTTGCCTAAAGTCAGGGTGGCATGGTCACCCTTCCTGTGAACCTGGAGTGATCCAATAGGCCTGCTTCTCCAATTTGAGGCCTACTGACTCTCAGGGATAGATTCTTTAAGTGATTTGGAGTCACAAGAAAACACAAGCACCTCTGCAGTTCTTCAAAGAACTCATTTGACCTAAAGGATCCCTATTCTCACTTGATAGAGGTCAGAATCCTAACAGAGGAAGGCAAGAGACTCATCAACAATGACAGATTTTGGCCATTTTTGTTTTGATTGCACACATGCAATCTATCTTTAGATCCATCATGTGCTGAGAATCTAAGCCACAACCTCATACAGGGCCAAGAGGCTGATTTAGACACATCCTTTTACAAGCAATTAAGCAAAGATCCACAGGTGATGCCCATTCATTTCCATTTGAAAACTGTTTTCTTCAGGCTTCACAAAGGGGTGGCCTGAGGCAAAGACCTTCCTGACATTCAGGACAACAGAACCATAGGTAAGCAAATGAACCAAAGCAGGGTTTCTCCACTGAGAATTTCCGGGTCACACTGATATCTGAGTTTTCTAAGATGTTCCCATTCTCTACAGCTATCAAGTATATGGACATGTCTCAGAGCTTGGAGGTGGTACATATCTTGGAAACAAAACCATGAGACTATTCTGGAGAGTGGCCAGAATTCAGGAAGAAAACAGGAACTTAGGAATTTAGTAGGTGTTGCCCATCCATAAGGCAAACCAAAGTCCATTCTTCAATTAGGCAGGATGAATGCTGGGAAGTTTTCTACTAGACAGGACACATCCTTTGATGCCTTCTCTTTTCTAATGTCTACAACCACGGACACAGTGGGATACTCAAGACTTAGAAACACTAGCCTTGTCAAACGACTTACTAGAAACAGTCCACTCCAACCCAAAAAAACTGCCTTTTCTATCTATTCTCAGAACATGAGAGAAAAGCACAAACTCACTGAACACCCACAAAGGCACCTCCTTAACCCAAGTAGTTCTGTGACTTTCTGGAGTGTCCTCTAACTGGTGGGCCATACTATGTTCCCCTGAAATGGCCTGTCCTTTCTCAGATCTGGTCTCCTTGGCCAACACTGTGAAGTTGTCAGGAGCCAGTGGTGAACCAATACCTGCTTTCTCAGGAAAGGCCCCTCTTCAGAGCTCTTCTGCCATTTGACAATCCTCATATCAGTCGGTACCAAGGAAGACTGACTCTGTCCTTGGTAAATCCAAACAAGTGAGACCACTGGGACTGGGACTGGGACTGGCTCTGGGTGCCTGGCTTCCTGCATCACAATTTCAGATTTTTTGATCACCAAGGAAGAGAGGTGAGGTCACTTTCTTTAGGAACTGAATGAGGTCACTTCCTTGGCCACCACTTTGTCCTAACAGTTGCTTCGAAAGGTCCCATGAAATTGAGGCTGCCCCTACTTCCTTTGACACTTTCACAAGTTAGAATGGTATATCAACCATAGGCACCTGTAAACAGCTCTCCACACAGGCATGGTTTCATCAGTTCTCTACATTACGAAAGGAGAGGCTGATTCAGACACATCCATTCATACTGACCCTGTTGTTTGCCATGGAATATGACTTTTCCCCTCTTAGGTCCTTCATAGCTGCCTGCAACTTCTTCAGGGTATAATTTCTGCATGGTCCTTTGATGTTCTCAGCAGGTGGAAGATCCCCTACATTACTGTATTGTAAGATAAACTCTGTCTCGGCTCTTCTGTAAAGTTAGTTTGAGGGAACAATGTATGGTTAGGCTTAATAACATGTTTCATTTGAGTTAGGAATCATTCTGCTTAATGAATAATGGTATTGGGAACTTGCGATATTTACAAGAATATATTGGTGAAATATAAGTTTGAAAACAGAAATCTAGATAAGATTTGAATCCAGGAAGGGCATTGGGCTGTTGATTGGGATACTTAGCTTTGAATTATGTTCTGCACAGATGTCTCAGATAAATCAATATACAATGGCATAGGACCTTGTACCTTGGATGATTGCTTGTCGAAGAGATCATCCAGTCAAAAAGGGATAGTCTTTAGGATTAGGAAGATAGTCGGTATGTTAGAAAAAAGAGTGAGTATAGGATTTGGACCAAAAGTTCTTTAGCAATAGGGTTTCGGATAAAGAGTGAATGTAAATGTCAGCACATGTGAAGAGTCAGTCACAATGATGAACTGGGGAAAATATGTAGGAAAGCAGATATCAATAGAGACATTAGGAAATCAGGAAAATATAAAGTGAGTGATAGGATTAGTCATTTTCAACAGGGTTGAGGTTGAATATATTATCTTAAGAAGAAACAAATATGTAGTCACCAATAGGATTGATTTGAGAGCGTTAGGCAACCTGGATATGGATGTGTTTAGTAATCCATGCTCACTTTCCATTTAGGCTTTGGTGAAAGGTTAATAAAATAGGTACTTGTTACTTACTGTTTTTCTGTATGCTTAACAAAACACTGTTGAAGTCTTGAGGACTGTTTGCTAATCTTGTTTCCAGAATGTGCTGTCCCCAACTGCCAAACTGCAAATGTATACCCTCACCCGTTTGCACGCAAACCACCCACTTGCCCTGACCCATCAATAAACTTCCCTCCCTGCCCTCTCCAAGGAAAGCATATA
Source organism: Callospermophilus lateralis (assembly GCF_048772815.1). Taxonomy (NCBI): domain Eukaryota; kingdom Metazoa; phylum Chordata; class Mammalia; order Rodentia; family Sciuridae; genus Callospermophilus; species Callospermophilus lateralis. Next base: position 165,065 of record NW_027512698.1, read on the forward strand.
AGCTCTTCTTAAGCTGTTCTCATTGCTCTCTGCTCTATTCAAGTGAGCTCTGAGCCCCAGAATGCTGGACCCATAATAAACCATTTACTGTTGCTTGAGACATTCCTCTGGTGGTCTCTTCCTCTGATGCTTGCCCGACCTTTACATCTGGAGGCACGAGCAAGATCCGGCAGCGGCGGATGAAAGATCCCCAAGGGGCTCTTTTCAGGGTAAGTAAGGGAACTCTTTTTGGTTTTAGGTTTCAGGTTAGGGCTTGGCAAAATGGCTATTGGTGATGAGCGTGAGCTCTCTCTGACAGAGGCTGACATACGTGTCACAGAGCCACAGGCCACGTCCCTGGGGGATGACCCAGAGGACTCAGGAAATCGAGGAACAATAGTCTCCTTGACTCAGTGATATTTTGCTTCGGATTCAGTATTGCCAGCCCATCAGGTTTTGCCGGCTACTCAGTCCTGGTCTCAGTATTGGACGTCCATTGCCTGTCTTTATTGTCTTGTCTTGTCAGTGTAGTGTGTGATTTCTTTCACTGTTTGTGTATCTCTCATTTTGGGACAGAGCACTTCAACACCTCTCTTCCTGACCCTTGATCACTGGACCAAAGTCTGTGCAAGGCCCAGAATCTTTCTTTTTCAGTAAATTGCTGGACCTGGCAGACCCTCTGTGCCTCAGAATGACCCACATTTGGAGTTGGATAGCCCCTAGAAACATCTACTTCCCACTAATTTGAAACGTCAGAGATTTTGTCTTTCAACCGGGGCCACATAGACATCCAGATCAACAGCCATATATCTTAACTTTGCAGGACCTCTGCAAATCTCCTCCTACATGGGTGAAGCCTTTCTTTGTCTCTGCGCCCACTCCTACTCCTTCCACCATGATTCTATCTCACAAACCCTCTGCTTTTCCTCCTCCAACCTCTGTTCTCCCTGAGTCTCAAGACTCTACTGGACTCTCCTACCCTTCTTATCCGCTGCCGTCGTCCACCAACCCCCAACAACCTCTAAGTGATTCCTTTGCTGCTGACTCAGCCTCTCCGCCATTGGAGAAAGCTAGGCCGGCCCAGCGCCCACCAGATGACTCCCCCTTGTCACACACACAGCCCCTCCTTCCCTGGAGAAAGCTGGCCTGGCTAAAAGAACTCAAAGAACTCCCTGGCGTTTTCACACCTGCCTACTTGGGATGACTGCCAACAAATCCTAGGGATTCTCTTCATGACAGAGGAACGAGAGAGAAACTTTCTGGAAGATAGAAAAAAATATCCTCGGACCAGATGGGTGACCAACACAACTTCCCAACATAATCAAAGCCGGCTTACCCTTGAACTGACCCAACTGGGACCCCGACACCTTTGAAGGTAGGGAGCATCTGTCCACTTATTGCCGGGCCCTAATAGTGGGTTTCCAACCGGCCGCTAGCCAACCAAATAATTTGGCCAAGGTAAGAGAGATTATTCAAGGGCCTGATGAATATCCCTCTATGTTTCTAGAGAGAATTATGGAGGCGTATAGGAGATATACTCCTTTCGATCTTCAGGCAGAGGATCAAAAGACATATGTCATGATGGCCTTCATTGGGCAAGCTGATCTGGATATTAAAAGAAAGTTACAATACTTAGATGGATTACAAGATATGACTTTGAGAGATTTACTCAGGGTAGCCGAGAAAGTATCCTATAAGAGAGAAACAGAGAGAACGAAAGGGAGCAAAGGGAGGATGACAGATGAAAAAGACAGATGAAGGTATTAACTAAGGTCCTGGTCACAACAATAAATAGGCCAGAAATTAAGAAACAGGGAGACAAGAAACGATACCTGGGTCCCCACCAGAGGCCACCCTTGGCCTCAGATCAATGTGCCTACTGTAAAGAAAAAGGACACTGAGCCAAAAAGTGCCCTAGAAAGAGACAGCCACGCCAGACAGCCTTTCTGACTCTGGAGGTTGACTGAGAATGTTGGGGCTCAGATCCCTTCCCCGAGCTCAGGGTAACTTTTGAAGTGAAGGGGACCCCATAAACTTTGAAGTGGATACAGCAGCAGTATACTCAGCCCTTAAGGCCCCACTGGGCCCTCTATCAAATAAAAGGTCTCTAGTTCAAAGGGCTAACAGCAGTAAATATCAGACTTAGACAACTAAGAGGACCATGGACATGGGGAAAGGAAAAATCCAACATTCCTTCCTAGTAATCCCAGAATGCCTGGCCCCATTGATGGGCAGAGATCTGCTCAGTAAGCTCCGGGCCAAAACAACTTTTAACCCCGAAGGCCCCAAAATGAAATTTCTAAATCCTTCATTAAAAACTCCTATAGTCATGGCTTTATAAATGTCAGTCAAAGATGAACATCCACTTTTCACACACCCCAAGAATGATCAAACAGGCAAGCTACCCCAGAAATGGATAACAGATTACCCAGATGCCTGGCCAAAAATTGTTGGGTTAGGACTAGCCATGAAACAACCTCCAAGAACAGTGGAGTTAAAAACCTCAGCCTCCCCAATCAATGTCAAACAACATCCTCTGAGCAAAAATGCTAAAGATGGGTTATGGCCCCATATTCAGAAATATCTGGCTTTAGGGTCCTAAGGCCCTGTCAATCGGCCTGGAACACTCCCCTGCTACCAGTAAAAAATCCAGGAACTGGGGACTATCCCCGTTCAAGACCTAAGAGAGATCAACAACAGAGTGCAGGACATTCACCCCACGGTAAATAATTTGTACAATCTGCTTATCACTCTGAACCCTGAGTAGAAATGGTATGGACATAAAGATGCTATCTTTTGCATGCCTCTGCATAAAGACAGTCAGTTTCTGTTTGCTTTTGAGTGGGTAGACCCAGAAACCGGAACGTATGGTAAACTAACATGGACTAGACTCCCACAGGGGTTCAAAAACTCCCCCACTCTCTTTGATGAAGCCCTCCACAGAGATGTCAACAACTTCAGAACTATGCACCCCGAAGTCACCCAGCTTCAATACGTGGATGACCTGCTACTGCAGCCAACACCAAGGAAAACTGTGAGTCTGGGAACCAAGCACTATTATGTAAGCTTGCTCAACTCGGGTATAGAGCTTCTTCCAAAAAACCCCAAATTTGCCAGCAAGAAGTAGTCTTCCTGGGCTATTCCCTTAGAGGTGGTAAACGTTGGCTCACTGAGCCCAGAAAACAAACGGTTGTGCAGATACCCCCCCCCCAGCAGCAGACAACACAAAGAGTTTCTTGGGACTACTGGGTTTTGCAGGTTATGGATTCCTGTGTTTGTGTCCTTAACTTCTCCTTTATACCCGCTGTTAAAGGGAGATGCCCAATTCCAATGGACCCCTGAGCACCAGCAAGCTTTTGATAACATCTTACGACACTGGCACTGAACTCCTCAACTTCACTGAGCCAAGCCTGCAATTTCAGAAAGCCCTACACTACGTTAAAAATGTACATCAATTCACACACCTTGGTCCAAAGAAACTGCAGGCATTCCTGAAGGATCAAGAACAGAGTTTTCCACTAACTGACTCACAGCGAAAGGACATAACTGAACGGGTAACAAAACCCTGTCCGTTCTGTCAATAGAACAATTACCCTTCCAAGCTTCCTGTAGGAAAGCGCCTATGAGCAACCAGACCAGGAAATTCTGGGAAGTGGACTTTACTGAAATTTAGCCAGCAAGGTATGGACTTCAATATCTCCTAGTGTTTGTAGATATATTTTCAGGATGGATTGAAGCCTTCCCCACAAAAAAAAAAGGCACAAATGGTGGTAGAAAATCCTGAAAGATATTTTTCTATGATACGGCCTACCTAAGGTAATAGGGTCTGATAATGGACCGGCGTTCATGGCCCAGGTAAGTAAGGGATTAGCCAGGATCCTGGGGATAAATTGGAAGTTACATTGTGCTTATAGACCGCAGAGCTCAGGACAGGTTAAAAAAATTAATAGAACCATTAAAGAGACCTTAACAAAATTAAGCTTAGAGAGGGCATCAAAGATTGGACTATGCTCCTGCCTTATGCACTGTTTCATGCAAGAAATACTCCCTCTGTTTCTTTGTGTAACCTCACCTCCTATAAAATTCTCTATGGGGCCCCTCCTCCAGTAAGGACCTAACCACAACTCTAAGACCTACCGATCCCTTCCACACCCCCTTGCTTGACAAACTTAAAGCTATTGAAAGAACTCAGGGATACCTGTCAAAACAGCTGGCCACTGCCTACCAACCTGGTGAAGAGGAGACTCCACATCGATATCAAAAAAGAGACTTCATCTACATAAGATGACATCAGGTGTCATCCCTGGAACCCCGCTGGACAGGACCATACCAGGTGCTAATTATAAAACCTACAGTGGTAAAGGTAGACGGAATCACTTCCTGGATCCTAATTCTCATCTCAAGCCTGTGCCCTGTCCAGACACTGGCTTGAAAGTGGAAAAGACTGGTAACCCTTTCAAATTGCATATTTGCCATGTGGATAAGGCTATAGACTCTCCCCTTGGCCACCACTAGTCCTAACCATCATCAGCCCATTCAGCAGCGATGGCTGATCACAAATCCAATTAGACAAGAAGTATGGTCTGTCTCACATACAGCCCCCTTAGGGACCTGGTGGCCAACTCTCCACCCAGATATTTGTCAGCTGGGTATACGTCTTTCCAATTGGGATATCTCTGATGAAGAGGATCCCACTAAAATTCCATTAAATTTCTCCCGTACCATAGATAATGGAAACAAACATTATGGATGTAGGAACACGCAAGCCTGATGCAGGTTGGCTAGCCTAGATTACTATGTTTGCCCGGTGGACTATCAAAGCCACAAACAACCACGGCTGTGTGGGGAAAAGCCGTCTTCTTCCGTAAGTCATGGGGATGTGAGCATACAGGGGCTGCCTGGTGGAACCCAAACTCCTCATCAAATTCAGTTCACAGCATTGGCCATATTACCAATTAGACAACCAAAACCGATGGCCCCCAGAGGGGTCTCTAGATCCTCAAATTCTGTGTGACTATTTCAACTTCGGCAAGTGATCAAAAGGATTGAAGAAAATTCCCCTATGTGTAGGCCTTTTCCCTCCTTTGCTCACATCACGAAATATGTTTCTCCAATAGATCCTTCTGCTCCAGATTCTCTGCTGTCACTCTCACATCAACAACCTGATTTCTCCCCTCCAATTACTAGATCAAAACCCCAAACCTCCTCTGGTTCTCAGACCATTGCCCCCATGCTGAGGCAGCAGGTACTGAGGTACCCTTCCACCCACTCACTCCTCTCTTCTCCTGTCAGTGCCCACACCGGGTCCCACCAGGTCCTCTTACCAGCTAACCCAAAGCTCAAACCAGCTGAGGAGTGCCCTCAGACGCCTATCCAAGATGTAATGAAAATGGCCTTTAAAGTTGCTTTGTCATCACTAAAAACAGGTTACTAAGAATTTAAAGTCCCTCACAGGCTTTTTAGATACTCATTCCCGTATTCCCATCTGCTCTACCTGTTCTACTGCTCAAGTTTTGTTGCCAGGAAAATCCCAAACCCTTTTCCCATTATTCTTTTATATCTCTTTTTCCTCATTCTCAGAACCACAGAACTGCTCTCACCCCCCTCCTTCCCCATCTTCCCCTCTGTACCAGGCCCACAGAAAAATCTTAAATGGCCTTCTCCAGAAGTCTTCATCGTGGCTGACTTTAGGACTTTCAGCAACAAAGTCTTTATAAAAGAGTTCAGTGTAGATAAACTTCCTCTTTTCGTGTTGCTCTGTTATACTTGGCCACTGGCTGGAAAAATCAGCCCTTCTAAGCTAGACACCCCCTTACTAGTTTTTCACAAAATATGTGAACAAGGCCTCTGGCCTTGAGCTGAGGCTTCCAGAGATGGCTACATTTCCAAGATAAAGAAGTTACCAACTGGGCTCCATGGTAACAGCTGGCAGGGAGAAAATAAAAGAGAAGAAAAAAGCTCTCCCCCTCCCAGGTGTCCTTAATAAGTTATCTTTCCCAGAGAAGAGGAAAATAAAAACAGAACCAAAAACTGCTTTTTGTGAACTTCTGCAGACTGTGAATTTCTGAGTCTTTTCCCTTACATGTTGGGTACAAAATTCTGAAACTACCTAAACTTGGGATTCAGGGGATTAATTGATTACAACAGAAGCAATGCCCTCTATATCCGGTTGCAACCAAATAGGACTGTTTCCCTATCTTTGGTGCTATCTTAGGTGCCTTGCCTTGTCCATACCTACAACAGTATAATTCTATATACTTAAACATTGTTTATTCATAAAATTATCAACAGATGTGATTAATTATGTAATGGTGCAGATGTTTTCCCGAGTGCTCTATCATGAGGCAGGATCATTTAAATTTCAAATAGGGGGGCATACAACCCGGTTCCGCTGGAAACCTGTATCCTTCACTTTAGCCATCCTATGAAGAATAGTAGTTGCTGCAGAGAAGGGCACAGGAACCACTGCCCTAATCCATGGGACACAGCAAATGACCCAATTAGAAGCAGCAATAGACCAAAACTTAAAGATATTAAAAAACCACCATCACAGCTTTACAAGAATCTTTAACCTCTCTCTCTGAAGTTGTTTTACAGAACAGGCCAGGGTTCGACCTCCTCTTCATGAGAGAAGGGGCCTTTGTCCTGCATTGAGGGAAGAATGTTGTTATTATGCCTACCATACTGGAGTTGTAAAAGAATCTATGATTAAATTAAGAAGACGCATTGAAGAGCATCAACAAGAGAGAGAGGCCCAAAAAGGGTGGTTTGAGTCTTGGTTCACAGAGTCCCCCTGGGTAACTATGCTTTTATCAGCCCTGGCCGGTCCATTAATAATCCTCACATTATTGCTAACTGTAGGACCCTGTTTGCTCAACCGTGTAGTTTCCTTTCTCCAAGCTCAAATTGGACAAGTTTAACTTATGGTAATCAGAAATCAATATACCACACTAGCAAACATAAAATGTGACATCCTCAATGATCACTATTATGATTTAATGTAACCAAAAGAAAGTGGGGAATGAAAGGTAAATAAAATAGGTAATTGTCACTTCCAGTTTTACGGTATGCTTAACAAAACACTGTTGATATCTTGAGAACTGTTCGCTAATCTTGTTCCCTGAATGTTCTGTACCAACTGCAAAACTGCAGAATGTACTCCCTCACCCATTTGCACGCAAACTGCCCACTCGCGCTGACCCATCAATAATCTTCCCTCCCTGCCCTCTCCAAGGAAAGTATATAAGCTCTGCTTAAGCTGTTCTCAGGGCTCTCTGCTCTATTCAAGGGAGCTCTGAGCCCCAGCATGTTGGACCCCCATAAACTTTTGGCTGTTGCATTAGACAGTCCCTGGTAGTCTCTTCCTCCGATGCTCGCCTGACATTTACATTGGTAAAATAATAAGTGTGACCATTGCTTCTGTGTCGAAATGTACAAATTATTATTGGGGGTACAAATAGGTGTACCCTGTGATATGAATATAGAGATAATGCATGAATAGACAATACTGTGAATAAATAATATAATGGATTCCAAATTTAATAATGGATTCAATTGATATCTGAAAATATAAAGGAAATCTTATATTGATATACATACATTCATTCCAACCAGTAAAACATCTAAACGTTATATTAGGATTATGATTTATCATGAAGAGTGTGTGAGTTTTCCTTCAAAATTGATTATGGAAGTTGAAAATAATGTGTTTGGAAAGAAGTCTCATGAAAAGACCAGACAAGAAACCTGGAGGAATCCATGTGTTCTGAAGCAGGAAGTTATTGAAAGTGAAACAAATGCCTATAAGTTTGCTAACTTGTGGATGAAATATATATCTTATGATGTGCATAAATTGAAGAAATAGTAATGTAGCAGTGTTGAATAAAAATGAATGTCAAAATACACATCATGTCCCATAGTAATCTACTTGCATTGATGTTAAACTGGGTCAGTTACTGTACAAATTTAGTATTTGTATGCAACGTTAACTAAAGTTAGTTTTCAGTACTGGTAACAAATATGTATTTCAGGTGGATGAATATTTCTGAGAATAATCTTGTGAATACGTGATTATAAATCCATACACATGAACATGAATGAATTTAGGTAGTGTATATAAGACACATATATTTCATATTTTGAAAAATCTGGAGAGTATATATATACAAAAAACACACATGCAGAGACATTAAATTACCAATATATATGCCAATCGAAATTTATCATGAAATATATATCATCCACAGATGCAAAAATATTTCTTTTACTGAACATGGATTTATGTTTAATGTTGTTCAACTAGGAAGCTCACCCATAGGTTGAATTTTAAGATCCAACAGGGTTTAGGAGGAGTGATCTCTTCTCATAATTTGTATCTGCCAAGTCAGCCACCTCACAAGAATGTACATGTGATACCAGGTAGGATTCTATATGTGCATTTAAAAATACATGTTCTGAATAGGCTACAGGGAAAGAGAGACAGGAATTTATATATTTATTAACTTTAAAAACACAAGGAGAACTATTTCAATTAAAAATTAACTAGATTTATAACACCTACCCTTCATAATGCAAATGGCAAGTCCAAATATACACCATGCCTCCTTTGAACTGCTTGTATTTCTATTCTGTTTGGGTTAGTTTTCTCCATCATATTAGGATTAGCAGTCAGAGTCTAGTAGTTTATGAGTTAGTGTCAGGGATTAAGTATTTCGAATGGAAAACTGGAAAATGAATCCAATGTGTATGCATATATGTGCTACACAAAAATCTTCCCACTCTCATCCACAACAATGCCTTGACATCAACTTCGCCCCAAGTAAGACACAATTAGAGGAGAAGAGTTAGAAAATCTGTGAATGCATATGTGGAATGGAATATACTCAGGATTTCACAAACTTGGAAGTGGTAGAGCAGTTTCCAAAAGTAAGGCACATGGTAAACACTCCACAAACATGGAGTTCTGCTGGCCTAAAGACTTCTTGATAAACTGCCTCTGAGGTTGGGCACTTGTAATATATGTTGTTGTCAGTAGCTTTAGCTTACTTTCTAGTGAGACCATCAAAGCTGGGTCTGCATCTATGTGACCTGGAGGACATTGTTTCTAATTTTCCAATGAACATGAGGCAGCAGTGCGAATACTCTCTTTGTAGTTAAACTATGGCCACTGGGAGCTAAGTGGCTCACCGTGTGAACTGTGAAGCCATTTGGTCCTCCTCCACTTTTCGTGGTGGTTCTTGCTGCTGCACTGGGACTTTGGTATTTTCTTCATGAAATACAAGGAGATCAACTGGGACACAGTGCTGGAGGGAGTTCTGTCACGTGTGGAGGTCATGGTGTGCATGTGAATGCACCAACCAGGATTCTATCCCACATGGGTTGCCCCTTTGTCCATAGCAACCTGATTCTGAACATTGCCTTGAAATCTCCCTATACAAAAAGATGCCTTTACATGGAAGGTTCTGCTGGCTGTACCATGTCATTCACAAGCCATTTGGAAGCCAGTGGCAGATCCACATGGCCCCACCACACATTTTATCACACACCTTCACACCACTGCTCTAGGCCCACTAATTTGCAGGCTCCAACTTACTGGCATCTCTGTTCTACACAATTTTCAAGAAACCTAGTCAGTCAAGGCACTGTCTGATACACTCATGATTAGCAATAGGACATCCAAAGATTCTCCAGTGCCACCTGGTCATGGGAATTCCAAAAATTTCATGGTGTTTATCTAGCCATTTTTTTGAGGATGAAGTTGGAGGAACTGTGGTTTTCAAAAACCATTAAATGTTGAGGAAGCTCATTTCAATGAAACTCTGGAGAACTCTCATAGGCAAGGCTTCCCAAAGAGTTGTCAAAAGGTCACATGAAGCCAGTCCAATTGAAGTCTACAATGTGAGGTACATGTGTGTTTTGACTCTCAGCTATGGCTGCCAAGACTTTAAGAAGAAAATCATGGATTATCTTGGCTGAGATTCCCAGTGCTCTGTGGCCTTGATCTAAGTTTATAAGGGCTACTCTCATGCGTGGGCTCCTAAAATCCCAACAAAGCTCATGGCAATACTTCTCTGAGGTCAGTTTCAGAATTCAGTCTCTATAGGGATTCACACTAGAGTTCAAGCCCAGGTGGACCCAGTGATTTCTTCCAATCGCCACACAAATGACCAACATTTAAACGAAAACACTCCCATATGGCCCTCATCTTTTCCACATAGACACTCATCATAACCTCTAGCTGGAGGTTTCTATGAGGGGCGCTGGACAAGACAGTGTCCAAAATAAGCTCCCTTGCCCGTCATTTGCCTAAAGTCAGGGTGGCCTGGAAACCCTTCCTCTGAACCAGGAGTGATCAAATAGGCCTACCATTATTACTGTTCCACTTCTCCAATTTGAGGCCTACTGACTGTGGGGTTTAGATTCTTCATGTGGATTGGGGTCATGAGAAAACCCAAGCACCAATGGGCTAGACTCTGAAGGGCTTTGAAAAACTCATTTGACCCAAAGGATTCCTATTCTCACCTTATGGAGGTCAGGAAACTTACAGAGGAAGGCGAGAGACTTCATCCATAATGAGTACTCTTTTGGCCATTTTGGTTTTGGATGCACACATGGCATCTTTCTTTAGATCCATCAGGTGCTGAGAATCTAAGCCACAGCCTCACACAGGGCCAACAGGCTGATTCAGACACATCCCTTTCGAAATCAATTACTCAAAAAAGGACAGGTGATGCCCATTCATTTACATTAGAGAACTGTTTTATTCAGGCTTCACAACGGGGTGGCCTTAGGCAAAGACCTTCCTGACATTCAGTGCTATAGAACAATAGGTAAGCAAAAGTCCCAAAGCAGGGTTTCTCCACTGAGACTTTCCTGGTAACATTGATATCTGAGTTTTCTGAGATTCTCGCCATTCCCTTCAGCTATCCAGTACATGGCCAAGTCACAGAGCTTGGAGGTGGTACCTATCTTGGTCACAAAATCATGAGCCTATTCTGGAGAGTGGCCAGAATTCAGGAAGAAAACAGGAACTTAGGAAGATTTCAGGTCTTGCCCACAAAAAAGGCAACCCTCTGTCCTTTTATAAATTGGGCAGCGTGAATGTTGGGAAGCTTTCTCCTAGACAGGACACATCCATTGATGCATTTTCTTTTGTAATGTCTACACCCACGGACACAGTGGGATACACAGACATAGAAACACTTGCCTTGTCAGATGACTTAATAGAAACAGTCCACTCCAAACCAAACAAACCAACTTTCCTACCTATTCTCAGAACATGAGACAAAACCACAAACCCACACTCATTCCCACAAATGCACCTCCTTCCCCCAAGAAGGTCTGTTACTAACCGGAGTGTCCTCTGCCTGGTGAGCCATTCTTTGTTCACCCGAAATGGCCTGTCTGTTCTCAAATCTGGACTCCTTGGCCCACTCTGTGAAGTTGTCAGGAGCCAGCTTTGAGCCGCCACTACCTGCATTCTCACTGAAGACACCTCTTCAGATTTTTTCTGGCATTTGACCATCTTCACATCTGTAAGTACCAAGAAAGACTGACTCTTTCCATGATAAATCCAAAAAAGTGAGATCTCTGTGACTGTTACTGGGCCTGACCCTGGGTGCCTGGTTTCCGGGATCCCAAGTTCAGAGAGTTCCATCACAAAGAAGTGAGGTAGGTCACTTCCTTCATGAACTGAATGAGCTCACAGCCTTGGAAAACACTTTGTCCTAACAGTTTCTTCCTAAGGTCCCATGAGATGGAGGCTGCCCCTACTTCCTGTGACACTTTCACAAGTTAGAATGGTATATCAACAATAGGTACTGGGAGAGAGATCTCCACACAGGGTTGGTTTGGTCCATTTTGTCTACATTAAAATGTGAGAGGCTTATTCAGACACATCTCTTCATCCTGACCAGGTTGTTTGCCATGGAAAATGACTTTTGCTCTCTCAGGTCCTTCATAGCATTCTATATCTTCTTCAGGAATAATTTCTGCATGGATCTTTGAGATTCTCAGCAGGTGGAACATCCCCTATATTCCTGGATTGTAAGACCAACTCTATCCCTGCACTGCTGTAAAGTTAGATTGAGGGAACAGTGTATGGTTAATGTTAATATCATGTTCTATTTGCGTTACGAATCATTCTGCTGGATGAATAACGGTATTGGGAACCTGAGATATTTACAAGAATATATAGGTGAAATATAAGTATGGAAACAGAAATCTAGGGAAGACTTGAAGCCAAGTAGGACTTTGGGCCCTTGAGTAGCATACTTTGCTTTGAATTATATTCTGCACAGATGTCTCAGATAAATTGATATACAAAGAAATAGGATCGTATACACTAGATGATTGAATAACATACAGAATATCCAATAAAAAAGGGATAGTCTGTAGGATTAGCAAGATAGTCAGTAGGTTTAGAAAGAAGAATGAGTATAGGATTTGTACCAAATGTTCTTTACAAATAAGGTTTCGGGTAGAGAGTGAATGTAAATGTCAGCACATGTAAAGAGTCAGTCACAATGACGAATTGGGGAAAATATGTAGGAAAGCAGATATAAATAGAGACATTAGGAAGTCAGTAAAAGTATGAAGTGTGTAATTTGTTTAGACATTTTCAACGGTTTGAGTCTGAATATATAACCTTAGGCAGAAACTAATATGTTGTCACAAATTGGATTGACTTTTGAGAGCATTAGGTAACCAGGACATGGATGTTTTTATTAATCCATGCTCACTTTTTATTTAGGCTTTGGTAAAATCATAAGTGTGACCTTTGCATTTTGTGTCCAGAATATTATTGTGATAAAATGTATATGTAGATCAGGTGACTTGAGTATTTCTTCCACCATTTCTGTAGCAATATTTTGTAGATGTATAAATTACTATTGAGGGTACAAATAGGTATACCCTGTGTCTATGAATATGCAGATAATGCATGAATAAACCATACTGTGTGTAAATAATATAACTTGCTCTACTTTAAATAATGGATTGAGTTGATATCTGAAAATATAAAAGAAATCTCATATTGATATACAATCATTCACTGCAACCAGTTATACATCTAATGGTAATATTATGGTTGTGGTTTATCCTTAAAGGTGTGTGAGTTTTGTTTCAAAAGTGATTATGGAAATCAACAATGATGTGTTTGGAAAGAAGTCTCATGAAAAGAATAGTCAAGAAACCTGTAAGAATACATGTGTTCTCAAGAAGGAAGTGATTGAACATTATATATCATAGTATATATAATGTGCATAAACTGCAGAAATAGTAATGTACCAATGTTGAATAAAAATGAACATCAAAATACACATCATGTCCCATAGGAATCTAATTGCATTGATGTTAATCTGGGTCAGTTACTGTAGAAATATTAGGATTTTTATCCACCATTCACTGAAGTTACTTTTCAGTACTAGGAAAAAAGTATGTATTTAAGTTGGATGAATATTTCTGAGAATAATCTTGTGAAAATTTGATTATAAATCCACATAAATCACAAAACATTATAAACACAAAAGTCACATGGACATTAAAATCTAGCAATATATATGCCAATTTAAATCCATCTTGAAATATATATCATCCACTGATCCAAAACTATTTATTTAATGAACTTGTATTTATGTATAATGTTGTTCAGCTAGGAAGCTCCCCCATAGATTGAATTTTCTGTTCCAAATCAGTGTTTAGGAGGAGTGATCTCCTAAATGTGTATGCAAATATGTGCTACACAAAAATCTTCCCACTCTCATCCAGAACAATGCCTTGATATTACCTTCACCCCAAGTAAGACACAGTTGGAGGACATGAGTTAGAAAATCTGTGAATACATATCTGGAATGTAAAATGGTCAGGAGTTCACAACCTTGCAGGTTGTAGAGGAGTTTCCAAAAGTAAAGGACAGGCTTGATAGACCCAACCTGATCTTTTATTAGAATTGGGAGCCATCTTGCCAGAAAGCCATGAAAAGATAATTTGGGCTTTACTATAAATTACTGCAAATTCTGAACCTGCTTGGAATGCCTGTCCGTGCCTTGAACTCATCCATGCCTGGCTCTCTGACCAGATAACAGTGCTCTCTGAAACATTAGTGACACCTAATAAATATTGGCCTTCCCAGGCCAGACAACGACCCTCTCTGAGTCTCTAATGGTCCTCATAATTTCTGATGTTGGGGCCAGCAAAAAAAATGTAAACTACCATCAGTGTGATGCTTTCAAAGTTCTGTTATCTGTAACCCCCTTTTTGTGTAACTTTCTGGGCTATATAGCTGGGCTGTAGGAAAGGTGGTGTTGCTGTCTTGTTCCCGCCATTTTTGGAGGGAGAGGCAGCCTGGCCAGTTTTAATAATAAGCCTGCCTTAATTTGATTTTAATTGGAGTCACTGGTCTTTTCTTGCATCCTATTCCAACATTTTGGAGTTCCCCAGTGAGATGACCCTGCCCGACCAGATCACAAGACCAGACTGCTGAAAATTCTGAAGCTGGCCTTCCCTCCAGGGCTACGGGCTGGGGAGCCACTCTAGGGGGTGCACAACTTGAGATGTTCCAAGGCCTTGGAGTGAGCCCTCGGTCTGGGGAGCACTGCAGTGAACCACCGCACTGAAACTATTAGCAAGTACCTGGTGGAGGAGGCCTCCATAGGTAAGTGGCACCTTGATAACATCTTATATCTGGTTAAATGAGATCTCTTCTAATGACAGAGAGGTGGCCTGGGGAGGCTCACATTCACTCCTGTCCAGGATAGTAATGAGAATCGTTCTGTCCTCTGTTCCGTTCTGTAGGGAATTCCTCTGGAAGGTTAGAGAGGTGCCGAGGGACACGCATGCGCTCCTACCCCAGAGCTTTAGCAAGACGTTGAATTGCTCATCTGTTTTTCTGTTTTGGCACCGGGATTCTGTTTTTTTTTTTTTTTTGTGTGTGTGTGTGTGTGTGTTTTGTTCTGTGTTCTATATGTTTTTTGTTTGTTTGTTTTTGTGCGTTTTGTTTTGTGATTTCTGTGATAAAATCTTAAGGATATTGAACGTGAAAATGGGTAACAAAGCAAGTAAGCCTGACACCCCTTTGGACTGTGTTTTAAGGAACTGTGATGAACTTTACCACCATTTGTTAAGCAGAATGAGAGAAGGCCCTAGCTGGCTGCCTGGAGCACACCCAGTGCAGATGGTAATGCCTGCTGGGGAATGAAGAACTGAGTATCTCCCAGTATCTGCCGAAGCCCTGTTGCTTCAGGGAATTCCCTCCTTCGTTCCCTGCACTGCAAGGATAATGCCACCTCTGTCTTCTTAAAAAAAAGAGAAAAAAAAAAGGGGACACTAAATGCAGTAAAGTCGCCATGGAGACACTTTATTTTATATTTCAGGTAGCTCCTCTGTGAAAACATTTGGTCCCCTTGTGGGGACATCTGTGGTGCCACTGGAGAAGGAGATTTTTCTCTTATTTGCTCTGTTTTAAAGGGTTCTGTCTGTCAGCCATTGTCTGGAGTTCATTTCTGTCTGTCTTGTGCCTTTTTTCTAGCCCTTTAAGACATGTGCAATAATGTGTTAATATTATAAATTGTTTCTTGGAAATGATCTTAGCTGAATGTGTGTCTAAATGATGATGTTTCATTGTACCAATCTGGTATCTGAATGGGTTTTTGAAGCATTCCACAATCTTGCAGTTAAAAGTCGGGTTTAGGTATTTGTTTAGTTCATGGTTTCAGATAATTCATGCCAGAGAACTTAAATACTTAGGATGGAAAATAAAGAACTCTACTTCCAAGTTGGCAAGTAACTTCCCAATCATTCAGTCTTTTTTTCACCAATTTTAAATTAGGTAGCCTGGGAAAATGTCACTGTGTGTACCAGTGCATTAATTTGGACAAGGATACTAAATCATAGTATGATATCTGTTGACAAAACAACTTGTAAAGATATAAAATTTTGTGAATTGTATCTTAAACTTGTATCATAATTTTCAACATCCTAACAAGAAAATTATGGTTAAAATACCTTAGGCCTAAGGTTTCTGCTCAGAATAGCCTTTTTTCCTTCTTCTTCCAGACCTCAGCCAGGACTTATTTTGAAATGCAAATGAAAGAAGCCTGTAAGCTTAGTAGGAGACTTATTTGAGGCCTAAGGGAAAAAAAAGGTAAATTGTATGGTATTTACCAATTACTGGCCAGTCATTTTTCTAGGACTCATAATTTTTTCCTTAGGTTCTTTATTTATTTTTTGAGCTCATGATTTTGCTCCTACAGACCTAGGTTAATGTTTTTCTGATCAGTAATATCTTTGACCAACTGTGGAATTTTTAAATCATTGCAATGGAGATTTCACCTGTGAAAAGCTACAAGGCCTTCACTTTTATTATGTGTGCACAATTTGTTATGTGTTGTATGTCTATATATATATATATATATATATATATATATATATATATATATATATATCCATATATCATATATATGATACACAAATTAACTTATATAAGGAGCACTCATATTAAAAAGAACTCATAAAAACAATTTTAAAAAGTGGATCCAAAGATCTTTAATTCACGTGATTTAAATGTTTCAATTTAAATTGGGTAAACAGATAAATATAAATGTCTTTAAATTTAAGCTTACAAGTTTTTCTAGGTGTTCAAAAATCTAATAAACTATTAATGTCTACAAAAGGTCTAATATGCCTTTGTTCCAGGACTTTTCTTTCAATCAAAAAAATGGTTTACAGTGTTCAAAAAATTTGTCTAATATTTTGATAAATAAGTAAAGTAAATTTGATATGGGATTACTCATTCATGAGTACTTTTGTTTGATATCTGATTGATATACTAAGGTCTGTATAAGTTTGTACTAAAGTCTGTATAAGATTGTAAAAATCAGTCATGTGTAAAAGAGACAAAAATTTCTTAAACATAAGTTTACCCATAACATTAAGTTTATTAAGATTTAAATTTTCTAGAGCAAGCAACCATAAAAATTAAACAAATGTTTAAATAAGAACTGTTATTTTAGAGCACTGTACTGCCATTTCTTTAAAAGCTAAACTTGGTTTATGTAGAAACTTCAATGCAATTGTGATGCTATTAATGTGCTCATATTTTCCAGTTATACAACTCTATAAGGTAGAAACTTTAAAAGAGCATTATATCAAGCACGTGTTCTGAAGTTGTATGGTAAATAAAATATATATTGGGGATTTATTTACCTGTTATCAATAATATATGTAAAGTTTTATGTTACTTTTTACATTGTGGAACAATTTAAATGTATTTTTAAGTTAATGAGACCCTAATCTATGTAAAGGTTAAAATCTTTCAGCCGTACTTTAATTCATGTTTTAAATGTGATATCATATGGTGTGAGCTAATGTTCATGTGACCTCAAACAATTTATGTAAACTTTGTAAAATGATATTTAAAAAAAAGATCAGCTTGAGAACTAAAGCATTTAAGATTTATAAGGAGCCCTGCTTACCTGAGATAAGACTCTTTGTCTCATCTTACTACATGTGAGAATGACTACGAAAGCAGTAGGTCAGATTTTATTTCATTTAAAGTTATGTTCAATTTTTTTTTTTTTCTGTCAAGATTACTAGGATCTCAAAAAGGTGATATAAAATATAACTCACCAAAAAATTCAGGGTAGCTATTACATGAACTAAGTATTTTTACTCTTGTTAAAAAATTTTATTTTTTAATTTCTTTTTAAGTGATCTAAAGATTCCCTGTTGGTGTTTTACAGAAGTGTTGCTTTAAGAACACAACATGGGTTAATTTAAGAAAATAAGTCATCAACTACAAGACAGACAGAATAATAAGATCCCAATTAATAAAATATAAATAATTATAAACTTATAGACATTAAAGTGCAGTACTCTTAATATATGGCTGTTAAAATTTATTTGCTGGTTGTTTCAGATTAGGATTGAAAATTAAAGTTAAATGAAAAGGGCCAAAAAAAAACAATATTTGACTCTTGCCCTTTGAGTCAGTCTGAATCCAGGGAACAGGGGACTTCTCTATGAGCTTTGCAACTCTGGGCCACATAACCTCCCGATCAGGGAGATTAATGAGACCACTGGAGAACAGAAAGCCAATCAGTGCATTTGCTACAAAGAGGAGAGTCATCAGGAAAGGGAGACATCCCTGATGCTTCTGAGGGAAGCCACATGGTCAAGCAAGACCTGAACCCACCTAGCTCAAATTGCACTAGCAGAACTGAGAAGCTGCTCTCAAGTTTCCCAAGGAATGACTCCCATTAAAGCTCAGCTGACTGCTAACAATAGATAGAAACAAAAGTCATTTGACTGCTTCATCTTAAACACTTAGCAAAGACAGTTAAAACCAAAATACAGCCATTCCTGGGCATTTTAAATAATAATAATAATAATAATAATAATAATAATAATAATAATAATATTTTAAGGTATACACTTTATGTTAGCCTCCCAAAATAAGTAAAACTGTTGGCTACAAAGACTATCAAGAGGAGCTGCCAGAGGCAGAAGTTTTTAGTTTAAGGCCTACAGATATTCCTAACCTACAGGTAGGCTTGGTGTTTGCTAGTACGATTATCCAGCCCTGAGTAACAGAATTAAATGTTTCTCTATTAGACACAGAGGTCATACTACTGAAAGGATTTTGCAAAATCAGATGACATTAAATTATTAAACTGTATATTATGGGGAGGGACAACTGTAACACTTAAAGTTAAATATTAAGTTGACAGTCCTGATAATTGGGGATATTAAAGACTGGTGAGGGTACTTCATACAGTGACATGATCCAGCTACTGCAACATTTATTCAATACTCATGTTTTTTGTTTCTCTCATAGAAGAACCCATCCCCAGATGACTTTACAACCTGTTCTTCCTCAACAAGACTTCAAAAAGAACTGACTTCTAAAAGGCAACTCATATTCCTCAACTAACTTCAAAAAGGCAACTCATGTCTCTCACGCCATGCACACTCATGTCACCCTCTCTCAGCTGAGAAGAAGGCAAAATGAGAGACGACTCTCCACTTACACCAATGGAGCCCAAAATAAATAGACTATCAATATAAGTAATTAATTAAGTCAGGTAATATCAGGGAGACTGGTTTTCGGTGAGTTCTAAAAATTTGGAGACTGTTAACTGAGGGATTAAAATTTCCTCAGTGCTTTTCCACTAACCTATCAAGGATTACAAAGGGACACATAAGAAAAGGGGGGAATGATAGACCCAACCTTATCTTTTATTAAAATTGGGAGCCATCTTGCAACAAAACCATGAAAAAATCATTTTGGCTTTACTGTAAATTACTGCAAATTCTGAACCTGCTTGGAATGACTGCCCGTGCCTTAAACTCACCCGTGCATGGCTCTCTGACCAGATAGCAGCCCTCTCTGAAACTTTGTCACACCTCATAAATATTGGCCTTCTGTGGCCAGACAATGACCCTCTCTGAGGCTCTAATGGTCCTCATAAATTTTGATGTTGGGGCTAGCAAAAAAAAAAAAAATGTAAACTCCCATTAGTGTGATGCTTGTCAGAGTTCTGTTATCTGTTACCCCATTTTTGTGTAACTTTCTGGGCTGCAAACCTGGGCTGTAGTAAAGGTGGGGTTGCTCTCTTGCTCCCGCAATCTTTGGAGGGAGAGGCAGCCCAGCCAGTGGAAATAATAAGCTCACTTTAATTTGATTTTAACTGGAGTCAGTGTTCTTTTCTTACATCCTGGTCTAAGAGGTAAACACTCCACAAACATAGAGCTCTGCCGGCCTAAAGACTTCTTGAGAAACTGCCTCTGAGGTTGGGTACTTTAAATATATTTTGTTGTCAGAAGGTTTAGCTTCTTTTTTATTGAGACCATCAAAGCTGGGTCTGCATCTATGTGAATGGAGAGCATGGTTTCTTATTTTCCAATGAACATGAGGCAGCAGTGCTGAATTCTCTCTTGGTAGGTAAACTGTGGCCACTGGGGGCTAAGTGTCTCCCCGTGTGGACTGTGAAGCCATTTGATCATCCTCCATTTTTGTGGTGTTTCTTGGTGCTGCACTGGGAGTTTGGTATTTGCTTCACGAAATACAAGGAGTTCAACTGGGACACAGTGCTGGAGGGAGTTCTTTCACGTGTGGTGGGTCAGGAACTGCAGGAGAATGCACCAACCAGGCTTCTATTTCACACAGCTTTTTCCTTGACCATACCAACCTGATTCTGAACATTGCCTTGAAACCTCTCCATATAATAAGATGCCTTTACATGTAAGGTTCTGCTGGATGCACCATGGCAGCCAAAATGCATTTGGAAGTCAATTGGAAATCCACATGGCCCCACCTCAGATATTTTATCACACACCTGCACACCACTGCTCTGGGCCCACTACTCAGCATTCTCAACTTACTGGCATCTCTGTTCTTCACCATTATCATGAAATCCAGTCAATCAAGGCACTGTCTGGTACACTCATGATCAGCAACAGGAGATCCAAAGGTTCTCCAGTGCCACCTGGTCATGGGAGTTTCAAAAATTTCAGGGTATTTATCTAGCCACTTTTCAAGGATGAAGTTGGAGAAACTGTGGGTTTCAATTCATTCAGGAACCATTTATTGTTGAGGAACCTCATTTCAATGAATGCTCTGGAGAACTCTCAAAGGCAAGGCTTCCCAAAGAGTAGCCAAATAGTCACATGAGGCCCAGCCCATTGAGGTCTACAATGTGAGGTCCATGTGTGTTTTGACTCTCAACTATGCCTGTCAAGTCTTTCATAATAAAATCATGTGATATCCTGGCTGAGATTCCAAGTGATCAGTCGAAAGCCACCCTTGGCCTAGATTTCAGTTTCCAATGGCGACTCTCATGCGTGGCCTTCTAAAATCGCAACACAATTCATGACAATACTTCTCTGAGGTCAGTTCCAGAACTCAGTCTCTAAGGTGAATCATACCAAAGTTCTAGGCCTGGTGGATCCAGTCATTTCTTCCAACCACTACACAAATGAACACAATTAAAACCAAAACACTCCCACATGGTCCTCACCTTCTTCCATATAGACACTCATTATAACCTCTGGCTGGAGGTTTCCATGAGGGGCGCAGCACAAGACAGTATCCAAAACAAGCTTCCTTATCCCTTATTTGCTTAAAGTCAGCTGGGCCTGGACACCATTCCTGTGAACCAGGAGTGATAAAATAAGCCTGGCCTTAATACTGCTCTGCTTCTCCAATTTGAGGCCTACTGACTGTCAGGTATAGATTCTTAATGTGATTTAAAGTAATGAAAAAACCCAAGTTCATATGGGCTAGCCTCTGCAGGGCTTTGAAGAACTCATTTGACCCAAAGGATCCCTAGTCTCATTTGATGGAGATCAGAAACCTATCAGAGTAAGGCAAGATACTTCATACACAATTACTGATATTTTTGCCATTTTGGTTTTGGAAGCACACATGGGATCTTTCTTTAGTTCCATCAGGTGCTGAGAATCTAAGCCACTGCCTCACACAGGGCCAAGTGGCTGATTCAGACACATCCCTTTCCAAAGCAATTAAGCAAAGATACACAGGTGATGCCCATTCATTTCCATTTGAAAACAGTTTTCTTCAGGCTTCACAAATTGGTGGCCTGAGGCAGAGACCTTCCTGACTCTCAGAGCAACAGAAAAATAGGTAAGCAAAAGGCCCAAAGCAGGGTTTCTCTACTGAGACTTTCTTTGTCACACTGATATCTGAGTTTTCTGAGATGCTTGCTATTCCCTTCAGCTATCCAGTATATGGCAATGTCACAGAGCTTGGAGGTGGTACATATCTTGGACACAAAACCATGAGCCTACTCTGGAGAGTGGCCAGAATTCAGGAAGAAAACAGGAACTTCGGAAGATAGTAGGTGTTGCCCGTCCCTAAAGCAACCTGCAGTCCACTCATAAATTGGGCAGGATGAATGTTGGCAAGCTTTCTACTAGACAGGACACATCCATTGATGCATTATCTTTTATAATGTCTACAACCACGGACACAGTGGGATACACAGGCATACAAACAATCACCTTGTCAAATGACTTACTATAAACAGTCCACTCTAAAGCAAACAAACCGCCTTTCTTACCTATTCTCAGAACATGAGACATAACCACAAAATCACAATCACACCCACAACGACACCTCCTTTATTCAAGTAGGTCTGTGACTAATTGGAATGTACTCTGAATGATGGGCCATACTATTTTTCCTTGAAATGGCCTGTCCTTCTCAGATCTGGTCACCTTGGCCAACACTGTGAAGTTTTCAGGAGCCAGTGGTGAGCCACTACCTGCTTTCTCATGAAATTCCCCTTTTTAGAGCTCTCTTGGCATTTGGCAATCCTCACATCAGTAGGTACCAAGGAAGACTTACTCTGTCCTTGGTTATTCCAAACAACTGAGCCCACTGGGCAAGAAACTGGGACTGACTCTGGGTGCCTGGCTTCCTGGATCCCAAGTTCAGAGAGATCCGTCATCAAGGAAGAGAGGTAGGTCACCTCATTCAGGAACTGAATGAGGTTACTGCCGTGGCAACCACTTTGTCCTAACAATTGCTTTCAAGGGTCCCATGAGATGGTGGCTGCCCCTACCTCCTGTGACACTTTCACAAGTTAGAATGGTATATCAACCATTGGCACCTGGGAACAGCTCTCCACACAGGCCTGGTTTGGTCCATCTTCTCGACATTAAGAAGAGAGAAGCTGTTTCAGACACAACCCTTCATCCTGACCAGGTTGTTTGCCATGGAGGATGAATTTTGCTCTCTTAGGTCCTCCATAGCTGCTTACAACTTCTCCAGGAATCATTTCTGCATGGACCTTTGAGTTTCTCAGCATGTGGAAGATCCCCTATATTCCTGTATTGTAAGAACAACTCTATCCCTGCTCTTCTGTAAAGTTAAATTGACTGAACAGTGTATGGTTAGGTTAACTAACAGGTTCGATTTGGATTAGGAATCTTTTTGCGGGATGAATAATGGTATTGGGAAACTGCGATATTTACAAGAATATATAGGTGAATTATAAGTATGAAAACAGAAATCTAGCTAAGATTTGAAGCCCAAAAGGGCATTGGGCCCTTGACTGGGATACGTAGCTTTGAATTATGTTCTGCACTGATGTGTCAGGTAAATCGATATACAATGGCTTAGGTCCTTGTACCATGGATGATTAAATGTAGAAGAGAACTTCCAGTCAAAAGGGATAGTTGGTAGGATTCGGAAGATTCTCGGTAGGTTTAGAAAGAAGAGTGAGTATAGGATTTGGACCAAATGTTGTTTAGCAATAGGGTTTCTGGTAGACAGTGAATGTTAATGTCAGCACAAGTGAAGAGACAGTCACAATGATGAACTGGGGAAAATAGTTAGGAAAGCTGATATCAATAGAGACATTACGAAATCAGGCAAAGTATAAAGTGAGTGATAGGATTAGATATTTTCAACAGGGTTGAGTTTGAATATATAATCTTAGAAAGAAACAAATGTGTAGTGACCAATAGGATTGACATTTGACAGCATTAGGCAACCTGGACATGGATGTTTAGTAATCCATGCTCACTTTTCATTTAG
This sequence comes from Callospermophilus lateralis, assembly GCF_048772815.1. Lineage (NCBI taxonomy): Eukaryota > Metazoa > Chordata > Mammalia > Rodentia > Sciuridae > Callospermophilus > Callospermophilus lateralis. The sequence goes on from NW_027512698.1 coordinate 188,601, forward strand.
TCTTTGCTACAATCTTAAGTGTGACCTTTGCTTTTTTTGTCCAGAATATTACTGTGATAAAACGTATATGTAGATCAGGTGACATGACTATTTTTCCACCATTTCTGGCAGCAACATATTCAAGACGTATAAATTAGTAATGGGGGTAAAAAGAGGTGTACCCTTTGTCTGTGCATATAGAGATAATGCATGAATAGACCATACTTTGAATAAATAATATATCTGGTTCCGACTTTAAATAATGGATTGAAATTATATGTGAAAAAATACAAGAAATCTTATATTGACATACAAACATTCATTCCAACCAGTTATATATCTAATGGCCACATTAAGGTTATGGTTTATCATGAAGGGTGTGTGAGTTTTGCTTCAAAAGTGATTATGGAAATCTAAAATAATGTGTTTGGAAAGAAGTCTCATGAAAAGACCAGTCAAGAAACCTGGAGGAATACATGTTTTATGAAGCAGGAAGTGATTGTGAAACAAATGCGCATAAATTTGTGAACTTGTGGATGAAATATATATATCCTATGATTTGTAAAAATTGAAGAAATAGTAATGTACCAGTGTTGAATGAAAATAAACGTCAGAATACACATCATGTCCCATACGAATCTACTTGATTGATGTTAATCTGGGTTAGTTACTGTACAAATATTAGGATTTGTAAGCACCATTTACTGAAGTTAGTTTTCAGAACTATGAAACAAATGTGTATTTCAGGAGGATGAATATTTCTGAGAATAATTTTGTGAAAAGTTTATTATAAATCCACATTTTTGAACATGAATGAATTTAGGGAGTGTATTTAAGATACATACATTTCATATTTTAAAAATCAGGACAGTATATATATATATATATATATATATATATATATATATATATATATATATTCATAATTATATATATATGTGTATATACATATATATGTGTGTATATATATATATATACACACACACACAAAACACACACACAGACATTAAAATGTAGGAATATATACGCCAATCGAAGTTCATCATAAAATATATAGCATCCACAGATGCAAAAATATTTATTTTACTGAACAAGGATTTATGTATAATGTTGTTCTACTAGGAAGCTCACCCATAGTTTGAATTTTCAGTTCCAACAGCGTTTAGAGTAGTGATCTCTTCTCACAACTTGTATCTGCCAAGTCAGTCACCTCACAAAAATGAACGTGTGATACCAGGTAGGATTCTATAAAGCATATAAAAATACATGTGCTGAATAGGCTACAGAGAAAGGCAGACAGGCATTTACATATTTGTTAACTTTAACAACACATGGAGAACTATTTCAATTAAAAATTGACTAGATTTATAACACCTACCATTTATCATGAAAAAGGCAAGTCCAACTATACCCCACGCCTCCTCTGAACTGCTTGTATTTCTATTCTGTTTGGGTTGTTTTTCTCCATCATTTGGATTAGTAGACAGAGTATAGTAGGGTATGGGTTATTGTCAGGATTCAGTATTTTCAATGGTATATAGGAAAATGAATCCAATGTGTATAAAAATATATGCTACACAATTATCTTCCCACTCTCATCCAGAACAATGCCTTTACATAACCTTCACCTCAAGTAAGACACAATTAGGGTAGAAGAGTTTGAAAATCCGTGAATGCATATCTGGGGTGGAAACAGTACTAAGAAACAAATACGTATTTCAGGTGGATGAATATTTCTGAGAATAATCTTGTGAAAAGTTGATTATGAATCCACAACATAAATATGAATGAATTTAGGAAGTGTGTAATAAGACACATATTTCATATTTTGAATACTCCTGAGAGTGTATCTATATATATATTTATATACACACACAGAGACAGACATTAAAAATTGCAATATATATGCCAAACGAAATTCACCATGAAATGTATATCATCCACAGATCCAAATATATTCATTTTACTGAACATGGATTTATGTATAATGTTGTTCAACTAGGAAGCTCACTCACATTTGAATTACCAGTTCAAGCAGCGTTTAGGAGGAGTGATCTCTTCTTCCAATTTGTATCTGCCAAGTCAGCCACCTCACAAGAATGTACGTGTGGTACCAGGTAGGATTCTATATGTGCATATAAAAATACGTGTGCTGAATAGGCTACAGAGAAAGGGGGACAGGAATTCACTTATTTGTTAACTTTAAAAACGCATCGAGAACTATTTCAACAAATAATTGACTAGATTTATAACTGCTACACTATACCATGCAAAAGGCAACTCCAACTATAAAACATACCTCATCTAAACTGCTTGTATTTCTATTATGTTTGTGTTATTTTTCTCCATCATATTAGGATTAGTAGTCAGAGTCTAATAGGGTATATGTTAGTTTCAGGGATTCAGCATTTCTAATGGAAAATAGGAAATTGAATCCAATGTGTATGCAAATATGTGCTACACAAAAATCTTCCCACTTTCATCCAGAACAATGCCTTGACATTACATTCTCCTCAAGTAAACACAATTAGAGGATAAGAGTTAGAAAATCTGTGAATATATATCTGGAATGGAAAATACTCTGGAGTTTACAACTTTGGAGGTGGTAGAGAAGATTCTAAAAGTAAGGGACAGGGTAAACATTCCACAAACATGTAGCTCTTCTGGCCTAAATACTTTTTGAGAAACTGCCTCTAAGAGTGGGCACTCGAAGTATTTGATGTTCTGAGGAGATTTAGTTCCTTTGTAGAGAAACCATGAAAGCTGGGTCTGCATCTATGTTACTTGGAGGACATGGTTTCTTATTATCCAATGAACATGAGGCAGCAGTGCTGAATTCTCTCTTTGTAGGTAAACTATGGACACTGGGGTCTAAGTGTCTTTCAGTGTGGACTGTGAAGCCAATTGGTCATCCTCCACTTTTCGTGGTGTTTCTCGCTGCTGCACTGGGAGTTTGGTATTTGCTTCAAAAAATACAAGGAGTTAAAATGGGACAGAGTGGTGGAGGGAGTTCTTTAAGGTGTGGTGAGTCAGGGTCTTCAGGAGAATGCACCAACCAAGGTTCTATCCCATGTAGATTGCCCCCTTGAGACTAGCAACATGATTCTGAACATTGCAGTGAATCCTCTCCATATAACAAGATGCCTTTACATATATGGGTCTGCTGGCTGCACCATGTCAGTCACAAGCCATTTGGAAGCCAATGGCTGATCCACATGGCCACAACACAGATGTTTTATCACACAATTGCATACCACTGCTCTAGGCCCACTACTCACCAGGCTCCAACTTACTGGCATATCTGTTCTACACCATTTTCATGAAACAAAGTCAATCAAGGCAGTGTCTTGTATACTCAGGATCAGAAAGAGGACATCCAAAGTATTTCCAGTGCCAGCTGATCATGAAAATATCAAAAATTTCATGGTAATTTTCTAGCCATTTTTCACGGATGAAGTTTGAGGCTCTGAGGGATTCAATTAATTCAGGAACCATTAAATGGTGAAGAAGCTAATTTCAATGAAAGCTCTGGAGCACTCTCACAGGCAAGGTTTCCCTAAGGGTGGCCAAAATGTCACATGAAGCCAGGCCCATTGAGATCTACAATATGAGGTCCATGTGTGTTTTAAACTCAAATATGGCTGCCAAGTTTTAAGAAAAATTGTATGTTATATCCGGGCTGAAATTCCCAATGTTCTGTGGAAATCCAACCTGGGCCTAGATCTCAGGTTCCAAGGGCGACTCTCATGTGTGGCCTCCTAAAATCCCAACACAATTCATGGCAATACTTCTCTGAGGTCAGTTAAAGAACTCAGTCTCTAAGGGGAATCACACCAGAGTTCAAGCCCAGTGGAACAGTCATCTCTTCCAACCGCCACACAAATGACCACAATTAAAACCAAAACACTCCCACATGGTCCTCATCTTTTTCCATATAGACACTCCTTATAACGTCTGGCTGGAGTTTTCAATGAGGTCCACAGCCCAAGTCAGTGTCCAAATTAAGGTCCTGTTCCCCTCATTTGTCTAACATCAAGGTGGCCTGGACACACTTCCTGTAAACCAGGAATGATCAAATAGGCCTGCCATTAATACTGCTTGGCTTTTTCAATTTGAGGCCTTCTGACTCTGTGGTTTAGATTCTTTATGTGAATTTGAGTCATGAGAAAATCCAAGCCCCTCTGCAGAGATTTGAAGAACTCATTTGGCCTAAAGGATTCCTATTCTCACTTGATGGAAGTCAGGATCCTAACAGAGGAAGGTAAAAGAATTCATTCACAATGAGTGAATATTTGCCATTTTGGTTTTGGATGCACACATTTGATCTTTCTTTTGATCCATCAGGTGCTGAGAATCTAAGCCACAGCCTCACACAGGGCCAAGAGGATGATTCAGACACATCTTTTTCCAAAGCAATTAAGCAAAGAGACACAGGTGATGCCCTTCATTTCCATTTGAGAAATGTTTTCCTCAGGCTTCCCAAAGGGGTGCCCAGAGGCAAAGACATCCTGAGATTCAAGGCAACAGAACAATAGGTTAGCAAAAGGCCCAAAGCAGGGTTTCTCCACTGAGACTTTCCTGGTCACACTGATATCTGAGTTTTCTGAGATGCTGGCCATTCCCTTCAGATATCCAGTACATGGCCATGTGACAGAGATTGGAGGTGGTACATATCTTTACACAAACCCAAGAGCCTATTCTGAAGAGTTGTCAGAATTCAGAAAGAAAACAGGGACTTAATAAGGTAGTAGGTGTTGCCTATCGATATGGAAACCACACTCCATTCATTAATTGGGCAGGATGAATGCTGGGAAGCTTTCTACTAGAGGGGACACATGCATTGATGCATTCTCTTTTCTAATGTATACAACCACGGACACAGTGGGATACACAGACAGAGAAACACTCACCTTGTAAAATGACTTACTAGAAACAGTTCACTCCAAACCAAAGAAACCTCCTTTCCTACCTATTCTAAGAACAGAGACAAAACCACACACCCACACTCAAAAAGACACCTCCTTCCCCCAAGTAGGGCTGTGATTATCCGGAGTGTCCTCTGACAGGTTTGCCATACTATGTTCCCCGGTAATGGTCTGTCCTGTCTCAGATCTGGTCTCCTTGTACAACTCTGTAAAGCAGTCAGGAGCCAGCGGTGAGCCACTACCTGCTTAGTCAGGAAAGGCCCGTGTTCATATCTTTCCTGGCATTTGGCCATCCTCACATCAGTCAGTACCAAGAAGACTGACTCTGTCCTTGGTGATTCCAAACAAATGAGACAACTTGGACTGGGACTGGGACTGGCTCTGGTGCTTGGTTTCCTTGGTCCCAAGTTCAGAAAGTTCCATCAACAAGGAAGTGAGGTAGGTCACTTCCTTTAAGAACTGAATGAGGTCACTGCCTTGGCAACCACTTTGTCCTAACAGTTGCTTCCAAGGGTCCCATGAGATGGAGGCTGCCCCTACTTCCTTTGGCACTTTCACAACTTAGAATGGTATATCAACCTTAGGCACCCGAGAACAGCTCTCCACACAAGCCTGGTTTGGTCCATCTTCTCTACAGTAAGAAGATAGAGGCTGATTCAGACAAAACCCTTCATCCTGACCAGGTTGTTTGCCATGGAAAATGACTTTTTGTCTCTCAGGTCCTTCATTGCTGCCTACATCTTCTCCAGGGATCATTTCTGCATGGACCTTTGAGGTTCTTAACAGGTAGAGCATCCCCTACATTCCTGTATTGTAAGAACAATCTGTCTCTGCTCTTCTGTAAAGTTAGATTGAGTGAACAGTGTATGGTTAGGGTTAATTTCATGTTCGATTTGGGTTAGGAATCATTCTGCTGGATTAATAATGGTATTGGGAACCTGTGATATTTATAAGAATATCGAGGTTAAACATATGTATGAAAACAGAAATTAAAGTAAGATTTGAATCCCAGAAGGGCATTGGGCAATTGATTGGGATATTTAGCTTTGAATTACTATCTGCACACATGTCTCAAATAAATCGACATACAATGGCAGAGGAACTTGAACCTTGGATGATTGAATGCTGAAGAGAACATCCAGTCAAAAGGGATTGTCGGTAGGATTAAGAAGATAGTCGCAGTTATTAATATGGTATTATGTAAAAATGTGGATGTGTAACCGATGTGATTCTGCAACTTGTATTTGGGGTAAAAATGGGAGCTGATAACCCATTTGAATCAAATGTATGGAAGATGATATGCCATGAGCTTTGTAATGTTTTGAACAACCAATAAAAAAAATTTTAAAAAAAAGAGAAGATAGTCGTTATGTTTAGCAAGTAGAGTTAGTATAGGATATGTAACAAAAGTTCTTTAGCAATTTTTTTCGGGCAGTGAGTGAATATAAATGTCAGCACATATGAAGAAATCAGACACAATGATGAACTGGGGAAAATTTGTAGAAAAGCAGATATCAATAGAGACATTAGGAAATCAGGCAAAGTATAAAGTGAGTGATAGAATAAGACATTTTCAACAAGGTTGAGATTGAATATCTAATCTTAGGAAGAAACAAATATGTAGGTCACCAATAGGATTGACATTTGAGAGCATTAGGCAACATGGACATGGATATTGTTAGTAATCCATGTTCACTTTACATTTAGGCTTTGGTACAATCCTAAGTGGGACCTTTGCATTTTGTTTCCAGAATATTACTGTGATAAAATGTATATGTAGATCAGATGACATGATTTTTTCTTCCACCATTTCTAGGAGCAGTATTTTGAAAACGTATAAATTAGCATTGGGGGTAAAAAGAGGTGTACCCTGTTTTTATGAATATACAGATAATGCATGAATAGACCTTAATTTCAATAAATAATACAACTTGTTCCACTTTAAATAATGGATTGAATTGATATCTGAAAATATATAAGAAATCTTATATTGATATGCAATCATTCATGACAACCAGTTATACACCTAATGTTAATATTAGGGTACGATTTATCATGAAGTTTGTGTGAGTTTTGCTTCAAATGTGATTATGAAAATCGAAAATAATGTGTTTGGAAAGAAGTCTCATGAAAATGCCAGTCAAGGAACACCGAGGAATTCATGAGTTCTGAAGCAGGAAGTGATTGAAATTGAAAAAAATGACGATAAATTTCCTTACTTGTGGATGAAATATTATAATATGATGTGAATAAACTGAAGAAATAGTAATGTACCAGTGCTGAATAAAAATGAACATCAAAATACACATCATGTCCCACAGGAATCTTCTCGCATTGATGTTAAACTGTGTCAGTTACTGTAGAAATATTAGGATTTCTTTGCACCATTCACCAAAGTTAGTTTTCTTTTTTTTAATTTTTATTTATGCTTGTTCAAAACATTACATAGTTCTTGATATATCATATTCCACACTGTGATTCAAGTGGGTTATGAACTCCCATTTTTACCCCATAAACAGATTGCAGAATCACATCAGTTACACATCCATTGATTTACATATTGCCATACTAGTGTCTGTCGTATTCTGCTGCCTTTCCTAACCTCTACTATCCCCCTCCCCTTACCTCCCCTCTCCTCTTCTCTCTCTACCTCTTTACTGTAATTCATTTCTCCCCCTTGTATAATTTTTTCCTTTCCCTCACCTCCTCTTGTATGTAATTTTGTATAACCCTGAGGGTCTCCTTTTATTTCCATGCAATTTCCCTTCTCTCTCCCTTTCCCTTCCTCCTCTCATCCCTGTTTAATGTTAATTTTCTTCTCATTCTATTCATCCCTACTCTGTTCTTAGTTAATCTCTTTATATCAAAAAGACATTTGGCATTTGGTTTTAGGGATTGGCTAGCTTCACTTAGCATAATCTGCTCTAATGCCATCCATTTCTCTGTAAAAATTTTGTCATTTTTTAATGCAGAGTAATACTCCATTGTGTATAAATGCCTCATTTTTTATCCATTCATCTATGGAAGTGCATCTAGGTTGGTTCCACAGTCTTGCTATTGTAAATTGTGCTGCTATGAACATCAATGTAGCAGTGTCCCTGTAGCATTTTTTTTAGGTCTTTAGGGAATAGACTGAGAAGGGGAATACCTGGGTCAAATGGTGGTTCCATTCCCACCTCTACAAGAAATCTCCATACTGCTTTCCAATTTGGCTGCACCAATTTGCAGTCCCACCAGCAATGTACAAGTGTACCCTTTTCTCCACATCCTCGCCAGCACTTGTTGTTGTTTGAGTTCATAATAAATATCTGGAATGGAAAATGCTCAGGAGTTCACAACCTTGAAGGTGGTAGAGGAGTTTCCAAAAGTAAGGGACAGGGTAAATACCACAAACATGGAGCTGTGTCGGCCTTAAGACTTCTTGAGAAAATGCCTCTGAGGTTGGGCACTTGAAATATATGTTGTTGTCAGGAGCTTTAGCTTCCTTTGTAGTGAGACCATCAAAGCTGAGTCTGCATCTATGTGACCTGGACGACATGTTTTTTTTTTTATTTTCCTATGAACACGAGGCAGCAGTACTGAATTCTCTCTTTGTAGGCAAACTGGGGCTACTGGGGGCTAAGTGTCTCCCCATGTGGACTGTGAAGCCATTTGATCATCCTTCACATTTAATCATGTTATTTGATGCTGCACTGAAAGTTTGGTATTTACTTTATGAAATAAAGGAGTTTAACTGTGATACAGTGCTGCAGGGAGTTCTGTCATGTGTGGTGGTCAGGATCGGCAGGAGAATGTACCAAGAAGGCTTCTATCACACATAGTTGCCCCCTTGACCATAGCAACATGATTCTGAACATTGCCCTGAAACCTCTCCATACAACAAGATGCCTTTACATCCAAAGGTCTGCTAGCTGCACCATGTCAGTCACAAACCATTTATAAGCCAATGGCAGATCCACGTGGCCCCACCACAGATGTTTTTTCACACACCTACAATCTACTGCTCTTGGCCCACTACTCAGCAGGCTCCAACTTACTGGCATATCTTTTCTACACCATTATCATGAAACTCAGTCAAACCAGGCACTGTCTTGTATACTCATGATAAGCAACAGGACATCAAATGGTTTTCCAGTGCCAGCTGGTCATGGAAATTTCAAAAATTTCATGGTATTTTCTAGCCATTTTTCAAGGATGAAGTTGGAGTTACTGTGGGTTTCAATTCATTCAGGAACCATTAAATATTGAGGAATCTCATTTCAATGGAAGCTCTAGAGAACTCTCACAGGCAAGTCTTCTGAAAGAGTGGCCTAAGGTCACATAAAGCCAGCCACATTGAGGTCTACAATGTGTGGTCCATGTGTGTTTTGACTCTCAACTATTGCTGCCAAGTCTTTCAGAATATAATCAAGTGATATCCTCGCTGAGATTCCCAGTGCTCTGTGGAAAGCCACCCTGGGCCTAGATCTCAGTTTCCAAGGGTGACTCTCATGCGTGGCCTCCGAAAATTCCAACACAATTCATGGCAATACTTCTCTAAGGTCAGTTTCAGAACTCAGTCTCCAAGGGGAATCCCACAAGAGTTGAAACCCAGGTGGACGCAGTAATCTTTTCCCACCGCCACACAAATGACAACAATGAAAACCAAAACACTCTCACATGGCCCTCATGTTCTTCCATATAGACACTAATCATAACCTCTGGCTAGAAGTTTCCATGAGGGGCGCAGACCAAGACACTGTCCAAAATAAGCTCCCTTTCCCCTCATTTGCCGAAAGTCAGGGTGGCCTACACACCCTTCCTGTGAACCAGAACTGATCAAATAGGCATGGCGTTAATACTGTCATGCTTTTCCAATTTGAGGCCTACTGACTGTCAGGTATAGATTCTTTATGTGATTTGGAGTCATCAGAAAACCCAAGCACTTCTGCAGGGGTTCAAAGAACTCTTTTGAACTAAAGGATCCTGATTCTTACTTGATGAAGGTCAGGAATCTAATAGAGGAAGGCAAGAGACTCATTTGCCATTTCTGTTTTGAATGCACACATGGAATCTATCTTTTGATGCATCAGGTGCTGAGAATCTAAGCCACAACCTCACACAGAACCAAGAGGCTGATTCAGACACATCCTTTTACAAAGCAATTAAGCAAAGAGCCACAGGTGATGCCCATTCATTTTCATTTGAAAACTGTTTTCTTCAGGCTTCACAAAGGGGTGGCCAGAGGCAAAGACCTTCCTGACATTTAGGGCAACAGAAGAACAGGTAAGCAAAAGACACAAAGCAGGGTTTCTCCACTGAGACTTTCCTGGTCACACTGATATCTGAGTTTTCTGAGATGCTTGACATTCACTTCAGCTATCAAGTACATGGCCATGTCACAGAGCTTGGAGGTGGTATATATCTTGGACACAAAACCATGAGCCTATTCTGGAGAGTGGCCAGAATTCAGGAAGAAAACAGGATCTTAGGAAGATAGAAGGTTTTGCCCATCCTGAAGGCAAGCCGCAGTCCATTAATCAATTGGGCAGGATGAATGCTGGGAAGCTTTCTACTAGACAGGACACATCCATTAATTCATTCTCTTTTCTAATGTCTACAACCACAGACACAGTGGGATACACAGACATAGAAACACTTACATGTCAAACGACTTACTAGAAACAGTCCAATCCAAACCAAACAAACCACATTTCCTACCTATTCTCAGAACATGTGACAAAACCACAAAACCACAACCACTCCCACAAAGGCACCTCCTTTCCCCAAGTAGGTCTGTGACTATCCAGAGTGTCCTCTGATTGGTGGGCCATAAAATGTTCTCCCAAAATGTCCTGTCCTGACTCAGATCTGGTCTCTTTGGCCAACTTTGTGAAGTTGTCAGGAGCCAGCGGTGAGCCACTACCTGCTTTCTCAGAAAAGGTCCCTCTTCAGAGCTCTTCTGGCCTTTGGCCATCCTCACATAGGTAGGTACCAAGAAAGACTGACCCTGTCCTTGGTAAAACTGAACAAGTGAGCCCACTGGGACTGGGACTGAGACTGGCTCTGGGTACCTGTCTTCATGGATCCCAAATTCAGAGAATTCCTTCACCAAGGAAGTGACGTAGGTCACTTCCTTCAGGAACTGAATTAGGTTACTGCCTTGTCAACCAATTTGTCCTAACAGTTGCTTCCAAAGTCCAATGAGTTGGAGGCTGCCCCTTCTTCCAGTGAAACTTTCACAAGTTTGCATGGTATATCAACCATAGGCACCCAAAAAAAGCTCTCCAGATAGGCCTGGTTTGGTCCATCTTCTATACATTAAGAAAAGAAATGTTGATTCAGACACATCCCTTCATGCTAACCAGGTTGTTTGTCATGGAAGATGACTTTTGCTCTCTGACGTCATTCATAGCTGCCTACATTTAATCCAGGGATCATTTCTTTAATGACCTTGGAGGTTCTCAGCAAGTGGAAGATCCCCTAATTTCTGTATTGAAAGACCAACTCTGTCCCTGCTCTTCAGTAAAGATAGATTGAGAGAACAGTGTATGGTCAGGGTTAATAACATGTTCCATTTGGGTTAGGAATCATTCTGCGGGATGAATTATGGTATTGGGAACGTGCGATATTTATAAGAATATAAGTGAAATATAAGTATGAAAACAGACATCTAGGTAATATTTGAAGCCCAGAATTGCATTGGACCCTTGGCTGGGATTCTTAGCTTTGAATTATATTCTGCACAGATGTCTCAGATAAATCAATATACAATGGCATAATTCCTTGTACCTTGGTTGATTGAATGTTGAAGAGAACATCCAGTCAAAAAGAAATAATTTGTAGGATTAGTAAGATTGTTGGTAGGTTTTGAAAGAAGAGTGAGTATAAGATTTGGATGAAAAGATCTTTAGCAATAGGGTTTCGGATAGAGAGTGAATGTAATTGTCAGCACATGTGGAGAGTCTGTCAAAAGGATGAACTGGGGAAAAAAGTAGGAATGCAGATATCAATTGACATTAGGATATCAGGCAAAGTATAAAGTGAGTGATAGAATTATACATTTTCAACAGGGTTGAGTTTGAATATATAATCTTAGGAAGAAACAAACATGTAGTCACCAATAGGATGAACTTTTGAGAGCATTAGGCAATATGGACATGGATGTTTTCCGTAATCCATGCTTACTTTTCATTTAGGCTTTGGTACCAACATAAGTTTGACCTCTTCTTTCTGTGTGCAGAATATTACTGTGGTAAAATGTATATGTAGATCAGGTGACATGAGTATTTCTTCCACCATTTCTGAGAGCAATATTTTGAAGACGTATCAATTATTTTTGGAGGTAAAAATGGTGTACACTGTGTCTATAATTATAGAGATAATGCATGAATAGACCATACTGTAAAGAAATATTATAACTGGTTCTAACTTTAAATAATGGATTGAATTGATATCTGAAAATATACAGAAAATCTTACATTGATATACAATCCTTCATTCCAACCAGTAATATATATAATGGTTATATCAGCATTATGGTTTTTCATGAAGAATGTGTGAGTTTTGCTTCAAAAGTGATTATGGAAATCGGAAATAATGTGTTTGGAAAGAAGTCTCATGAAAAGACCAGTCAAGAAACCTGGAGGAATACATGTGTTTTGAAGCAGAAAGTGATTGAAAGTGAAACAAATGCCTATAAATTTGTGAACTTGTGGATCAAATATATATACTATGATGTGCGTAAACTGAAGAAATAGTAATGTACCACTGTTACATAAAAATGAACGTCAAAATACACATCATGTCCTCTCCCACAGGAATCTACTTGCATTGATGTTAAACTGGGTCAGTTATTGTAGAAATATTAGGATAATGCCGCAGTCTTGCTGGGCACAATCAGCAGCCACTTGTCAAAAGAAACTAACTTTATTTTTAGAACCACACATGCCAAACAAAACAGCCTCTCAGGAAAAAACCTTCAGAGCCCCAACTGCCACCACTGGCTTCCCAAAACCTCTCCCTCCCACAGGAGCCTCTCTCCGCCTCCCACAATACTCCTGCTCTTGAGGGCGATTGGCTGGGTCATGTGGGCGGAGTCAAAAAAAGTCCCCCAATGAGCAGTTTTGTGGTCTGAAAGGGCAGGGAAACAGCCCATTGAGCATCACCGCAGAGGAGCCAATCAGCTAGGTGTTGCTGGGGCCGCTGTGAGCCAATCATCAGCCGGCAGCTGGAAGTTTGCTGGCAGCAGGAATTTTGCTGGGGCCCCTTCGGCTGTGGCTCTCAACATCTTCGCCTCTCTGTTTAAACAACACGCATGTGGCTTAGGGACCGTGCCTGCCTTAGGTTGTCCAATAGTACATATGGTCTTTACCCGTTAAGTTGGTACCATTGCAATTGGATCTTACCCGTCACTGACTACCCGTCCAGTATAGAGCCACAAATGTGGAGAGGTCTTTGTACCAGCGGGGGTGGGTGAGGTTCTTTGCCTCACCTCTGTTGGCCCCCCAAATTTTAGCTGGACGATCATGACACGCAGAAGGGAGGAAGATACACCAAGCCAATTGATGGCTCCTTTTGGAAAAATTGTACCACCGATGACATCATCAGCAAATATACCCCAACACTACCACAAGTCGCTGCACCAACAGATAGTTCACAATGCATTTAGGTGAGTTCACAATGTGTCCAGGCAAGTTCTGCAAGCAGTAGAGGGATGCCTATTGCAGAAGCTGTAGATTGGTATTATCTTTGATTTCACCTGCACTGGGATGAAGATAGGAACTCTGGCAATAATGTCTAAAGAAAAAAATTATGTAATATTCCAGAAGGCACTAAAACCAAAAAAAAAAATATGTAACATTCCAGAAGGCACATCAAAAACCAAAGTGGCCCAAAAAGCAGTCATTGAGGATGAAGTCTCTCACTTTCCTCTGTAAGGTTCCTGACCTCCATAAAATGAGAATAGGGATTTATTGGGTCAAATGAGTTCTTCAAAACCCTGCAGAGTGTAGCCAATGGGTTATTGGGTTTTTTCATTACTCCAATTCACATCAAGAATCTATACTCCACAGACAGTAGGCCTCAAATTGGAGAAGCAGAGCAGTATTAAAGTCAGGGTTATTTGATCACTCATGGTTCACAGAATGGGTGTCCAGGCCACCCTGACTTTAGGCAAATGAGAGGAAAGGGAGATTATTTTGGACACTGTCTTGGGCTGTGCCCCCCAAGGAAACGTCAAGCCAGAGGTTATGATGAGTGTCTATATGGAAGAAGATGAGGGCCATTTGGGAGTGTTTTGGTTTTCATTGTGGTCATTTATGTGGCAGTAGGAAAAGATGACTGGGTCCACCAGGGCTTGAACTCTGGTGTGATTCCTCTTAGAGACTGAGTTCTGGAACTGACCTCAGAGAAGTATTGCCATGATTTGTGTTGGGATTTTAGGCGGCCACCCATGAAAGTCGCCCTTTGAAACTGAGATCTAGGCCCGGGGTGGCTTTCCACAGAGCACTGGGAATCTCAGACAGAATATCATATGATGTTATTTTGAAATACTTGCCAGACATAGTTGAGAGTCAAAACACACATGGACCTCACATTGTAGACCTCAATTGGCCTGGCTTCATGTGACTATTTGGCCACTCTTTGGAAAGCCTTGCCTGTGAGAGTTCTCCTGAACTTTCATTGAAATGAGCTTCCTCAACATTGAATGATTCCTGAAAGAATTGAAACCCACAATGCCTCCAACTTCATCCTTGTAAAATGGCTAGATAAATACCATGAAATTTTTGAAATTCACATGATGAGGTGGCACTGGAGAACCTTTGATGTCCTGTTGCTGATCATTAGTGTACCAGACAGTGCCTTGATTGATTGGGTATAATGAAAGTGGTGTAGAACAGAGATGCCGGTTAGATGGAGACTGCGGAGTAGTTGGCCCAGAGTTGTGGTGTGCAGGTGTGTGATAAAATATTTATGGTGGTGCCATGTGGATCTGCCATTGACTTCCAAATGGCTTTTAGCTAACATGGTGCACCCAGCAGACCCTTATATGCAAAGGCATCTTGTTATATGGAGAGGTTTCAGGGAAATGTTCAGAATCAGGTTGCTATGGTCAAGGGGGCAAGCTATGTGGGATAGAAGCCGGGTTAGTGAGTTCTCCTGGAGACTCTGACCCAGCACATGTCACAGAACTCCCTCCAACACTGTGTCCCAGTTGAACTCCTTGTATTTCTTGAAGCAAATACCAAACTCCCAGTTCAGCACCAAGAAACACCATGAAAATTGGAGGATGACTAAATGGCTTCACAGTCCACATGGTTAGACACTTTGGCCCACTGCACTCTGTTTACCTACAAAGAGAGAATTCAGCACTGCTGCCTCAGGTTCATTGGAAAATAAGAAACCATGTTCTCCAAGTCACATAGATTCAGACCCAGCTTTGATGGTTTCACTACAAATGAAGACAAAGCTCCTGACAACAATATATATTTCAAGTGCCACACCTCAGAGGCAGATTCTCCAGAAGTCTTTTTTCCAGCAGAGCTCCATGGTTGTGGAGTGTTTACCCAATCCCTTACTTCTGGAAACTCCTCTACCTGCTCCCAGGTTGAGAACTCCTGAGAATTTTCCATTCCAGATATGTATTCACAGATTTTCTAACTCTTCTTCTCTAATTGTGTCTCACTTGGGGCAAAGGTAATGTCAAGGCATTGTTCTAGGTGAGAGTGGGAAGATTATTGTGTAGCACATATTTGCATACACATTGGATACATTATCCTATTTTCCATTTGCAATACTGAATTTCTGACACTAACCCATACCCTACTAGACTATGACTACTATCCTAAAATGATGGAGAAAAAGAAACCTAACAGAATAGAAATACAGGCCTTTTGTAGGAGGCATGGTGTATACTTGGATTTTCCTTTTCCTTTATCAAGGATATGTGTTATAAATCTAGTCAACTTTTCATTGTAATATTTCTCCATGAGTTTTCAAAGTTAACACATATGTAAATTCCTGTCTCCTTTTCTCTGTAGCCTCTTTAGAACATGTATATTTTTATGCATATATAGACTCCTACCTGGTAACACACGTAAATTCTTGTGATCTCACTAACTTTGGAATATACAAATTATGAGAATAGATCACTTCCCCTAAATACTGATGGAACTGAAAATTCAAACTATGGGTGAGCTTCCTAGTGAACAACATCATACATAAATCCATGTTCAGTAAAATGAATATTTTTAGATATGTGGATGATATATATTTCATGATAAATTTCGATTTCCATATATATTGCTACATTTTATTGTTGTGTGTGTGTGTGTGTGTGTATATATATATATATATATATATATATATATATATATATATATACCAGATTTTCCAGATTTTCCAAAATATGAAATATATGTGTCTTATTATACACTCCCTAAATTCATTCAAGTTCATGTATGCGATTTAAAATCAACATTATACATGATTATCATCAGTCTGGCTGGGCACAATTCAGGAGCCAATTGTCAAAAGAAACAAACTTTATTTTTAGAACCACACAAGCCAAACAAAACAGCTTCTCAGGAAAAACCCTCAGAGCCCAACTGCCACCACAGTCTTCCCACAAGCCTCTCCCTCAACCACAAGCCTCCTCCTTTTGAGGCCAATTGGCTGGGTCACATGGGCGGAGCCAAAAAAGTCCACCAATGAGCAGTTCCGTTGTCTGAAAGGGCAGGGAAACATCCCATTGAGCATCACCACAGAGGAGCCAATCAGCTAGATGTTGCTGGGGCCGCTGTGGAGCCAATCATCAGCCGGCAGCTGGAAGTTTGCTGGCAGCTGGAGGTTTCCTGGGGCCCCTTTGGCTGTGGCTCTCAACATCTTCCCCTCTCTGTTTAAACAACGAGCATGTGGCTTAGGGACCATGCCTGCCTTAGGTTGTGCAGTAGTACATATGGTATTTACTGGAGACCCTTGGCTGTGGCTATCAACAGGATTTGTATGTACCATTCACTGAAGTTAGTTTTCAGTACTAGGAAACAAATATGTATTTCAGGTGGATAAATATTTCTGAGAAAAATCTTGTGAAAAGTTGATTATAAATCCACATACTTGAACATAAATGAATTTAGGGAGTGTAAATAAGATACATATATTTCATATTTTGAAAAATCTGGAGAGAGAGTGTGTGTGTGTGTGTGTGTGTGTATACACACACAGACACATACAGATATTAAAATGTAGCAACATATATGCAAATCTAAATTCACTATGAAATATACATCAATCACAGATCCAAAAATATTCAATTTTCTTAACAGGGATTTATGTATAATGTTTTTCTACTAGGAAGCTCACCCATTATTTGAATTATCAGTTCCAACAGCGTTTAGGAGGAGTGATGTCTTCTCACAAATTGTATCTCCCAAGTCAGTCACCTCACAAGAATGTAGGTGTGACACCAGGTAGGATTTGATATGTGCATATAAAAATACATGTGCTGAATAGGCTACAGACAAAGGGAGACAGGAATTCACATATTTGTTAACTTTAAAAACACATGGAGATCTATTTCAATTAAAAATAGACTGGATTTATAACACCTGACATTTATCAGGCAAAAGGCAAGATCAATTATACACCATGCCTCCTCTGAACTGCTTGTATTTCAATTCTGTTTGTGTTACTTTTCTGCATGATATTAGAATTAGTAGTCAGAGTCTAGTAGGGTATGGGTTCGTGTCAGGGATTCAGTATTTCGAATGGAAAATTGGAAAATGAATCCAATGTGTATGCAAATACGTGCTACACACAAAAAATTCCCACTTTCATTCAGAACAATGGCTTGAAATAACCA
The DNA here is from genome assembly GCF_048772815.1 of Callospermophilus lateralis. NCBI lineage: Eukaryota > Metazoa > Chordata > Mammalia > Rodentia > Sciuridae > Callospermophilus > Callospermophilus lateralis. The sequence continues at coordinate 206,346 of NW_027512698.1, forward strand.
CGCTCCATGTAAGAAACAATTAGAGGAGAAGAGTTAGAAAATCTGTGAATACATACGTAGAATGGAAAATGCTCAGTAGTTCACAACCTTTGAGGTGGAAGAGACTTTCCAAACCTTAGGGACAGGGTAAAACTCCACAAACATGGATCTCTGCTGGCCTAAACACTTCTGGAGATACTGACAATGAGGTTGGGTACTTGAAATATATGTTGTTTTCAGAAGCTTTAGCTTCCTTTGTAGTGAGACCATCAAACTTGGGTCTGCATTTTTGTGACCTGAAGGACATGAATTCTTATTGTCCAATGAACATGAGGCAGCAGTGCTGAATTCACTCTTTGTAACTAAACTGTGGCCAATGGGGGATAAGTGTCTCCCCGTCTGGACTTTGAAATCATTTGGTCATCCTCCACTTTTCGTGGTGTTTCTTGCTACTGCAGTGGGTGTTTTGTATTTGGTTCATGACATACAAGGAGTTAAACTGGGACACAATGCTGGAGGGAGTCCGGTAACGTATGGTGTGTCAGGGTCTGCAGGAGAATGCACCAACCAGGCTTCTATCCCCCATTGCTTGCCCCCTTTACCATAGGAACTTGATTCTGAACATTGCCCTGAAAACTCTCCATGTAACATGATGCCTTTACATACAAAGTTCTGCTAGCTGCACCATGTCAGTCACAAGCCATTTGGAAGCCAATGTAAGATCCACATGACCCCACCACAGATGTATTGTCACACACCTGCACACAACTGCTCTCGGCCTGCCATAAATACTGCTCTGCTTCTCCAATTTGAGGCCTACTTACTGTCAGGTATAGATTCTTTATGTGATTTGGCATCATGAGACAACCCAAGCAGTTCTGCAGGACTTTGAAGAACTCATTTGATCCAAAGGATCCCTATTCTCACTTGATGGAGGTCAGGAACCAAACAGAAGAAGGCAAGAGACTTCATCCACAATGACAGATTTTTTGCCATTTTGGTTTTGGATGCACACATGGGATCTTCTTTAGATCTATCAGGAGCTGAGAATCTTAGCCACAGCCTCAAACAGGGCCTAGTGTCTGACTAAGACACATCCCTTTCCAGAGCAATTAAGCAAAGAGCCACAGGTGATGCCCATTCATTTCCATTTGAAAACTGTTTCTTCACGCTTCACAAAGGGGTGGCCTGAGGCAAAGACCTTCCTGACATTCAAGGCAACAGAAACATAGATAAGCAAATGGAGCCAAGCAGGGTTTCTCCACTGAGACTTTACTGGTCACACTGATATCTGAGTTTTCTGAGATGTTCCCATTCCCTTCAGCTATCAAGGACATGGCCATGTCACAGAGTTTGGAGGTGGTACATATCTTGGACAATAAACCATGATACTATTCTGGAGAGTAGCCAGAATTCAGGAAGAAAACAGCAACTTAGGAAGTTAGTAGGTGTTTCCCATCCATAAGGCAAGCAACAGTCCATTAATCAATTGTGCAGGATGAATGCTGTGAAGCTTTCTACTAGACAGGACACCTCCATTGATGCATTCTCGTTTCTAATGTCTAAAACCACGGACACAGTGGCTACACAGACATAGAAACACTCGCCTTGTCTATAGACTTACTAGAAACAGTCGACTCCAAACCAAACCAACCACCTTTCCTACCTATTCTCAGAACATGAAACAAAACCGCAAACTCACACCCACAACCAAAAAGGCACCTCCTTCCCAAAAATAGGTCTTTAAATATCTGGAGTGTCCTCTGACTGGTGGGCCATACTATGTTCCACTCGAAATGGCCTGTCTGGTCTCAGATCTTGTCTCCTTGGCCAACTCTGTTATTCTGCGAGGAGCCTGCTGTTAGCCACAACCTGCTGTCTCAAGAAAGGCCCCTCTTCAGAGCTCTACTGGCATTTGGCCATCCTCACATCAGTAGGTACCAAGAAGGCCTGACTCTGTACTTGGTAAATCCAAACAAGTGAGCCCACTGGGACTGGGACTGGGACTGGCTCTTGGTGCCTGGCTTCTTGCATCCCAATTTCAGAGAGTTCCATCACCAAGGAAATGAGGTATGTCACTTTCTTTGCAACTGAATGAGGTCACTGCCTTGGCAACAACTTTGTCCTAAGACTTGCTTCCAATGGTTCCATGAGTTGGAGGGTGCCCCTACTTCCTGTGACAATTTGACTAGTTAGAATGGTATATCAAAATAGACACCATGGAACAGCTCTACACGCAGGCCTGGTTAGGTTCATCTTCTCTACATTAAGAAGACAGAGTCTGATGCATATACATCCCTTCATCCTGTCCAGGATGTTTGCCATGGAAGATGGCTTTTGCTCATGCAGGTCCTTCATAGCTGCCTACATCTTCTCCAGGGATCATTTCTGCATCGAACTTTGAGGTTCTCAGCAGTTGGAAGATAACCTACATCCCTAATTGAAAGAATAGCCCTGTCCCTGCTCTTTTGTAATGTTAGATTGAGGCAACAGTGTATGGTTAGGGTTAATAACACGTTCGATTTGGGTTAGGAATCATTCTGCGGGATGAATAAGGTTATTGGGAACCTGCAATATATAGAAATATAGTGGTTAAATATAAGTATGAAAACAGAAATCTAGGTAAGATTTGAAGCTCAGAAGTGCATTTGGCAATAGATTGGGACACGTAGCTTTGAATTATGTTCTGCATACATGTTTCAGAAAAATCGATATACAATGGCATAGGACCTTGTACCTCAGATGATTGAATGTAGTAGAGTACATCCACTCAAAAAGGGATAGTCGATAGGATCAGGAAGATAGTCAGTATGTTTCGGAAGAAGATAGAGTATAGGATTTGGACCAAAGTTCATTAGCAATAGGGTTTCGGTTAGAGAGTGAATGTCAATGTCAGCACATGTGAAGGGTCAGTCACAATGTTGAACTGGAAAAAATATGTAGGAAAGTAGATATCAATAGAGACATTAGGAAATCAGGCAAAGTATAAAGTGAGTGAAAAAACTAGACATTTTCAATAGTTTTGAGGTTGAATATATAATCTTAGGAAGAAACAAAAATGTGGTCACCAATAGGATTGACATTTGAGAGCATTAGGCAACCTGGATATGGATGTTTTTAGTAATCCATGTTCAGTTTCCATTTAGGCTTTGGTACAATCATACGTGTGACTTTTGCATTTTGTGTCCAGAATATTACTATGATAACATGCATATGTATATCAGGTGACATGAGTATTTCTTCCACCATTTCTGGGAGCAATATTTAGAAGACTAATAAATTAGTATTGGGGGTACTAAGAGGTGTACCCTGTGTCTATGAATATAGAGATAATGCATGAATAGACAATATAGTGAATAAATAATATAACTGGTTCCACTTTAAATAATGGAATAAACTGATATAAGAGAATATATAAAAAATACTATATTGTTATAAAATCATTCATTCCAACCAGTTATACATCTAGTGGTGATATTATAGTTATGGTTTATCATGAAGTGAGTGTCAGTTTTGCTTCAAAAGTGATAAAAAAAATCAAAAATAATATATTTTGAAAGAAGTCTCATTATAAGACCAGTCAAGAAACCTGGAAGAATCCATGTGTTCTGAAGCAGGAAGTGATTGAAAGTGAAACAAATGCCTATAAGTTTGCTAACTTGTGGATGAAATATATATCCTATGATGTGCATAAATTGAAGAAATAGTAATGTACCAGTGTTGAATTAAAATGAATTTCAAAATACACATCATGTCACATAGGAATGTACTTGCATTGATGTTAAACTGGGTCAGTTACTGTAGAATTATTAGTATTTGTATGCAACATTAACTGAAGTTAGTTTTCAGTACTGGAAACAATATGTATTTCAGGTGGATGAATATTTCTGAGAATGATCTTGTGAAAAGTTGATTATAAATCCATATACATGAACATGAATGAATTTAGGGAGTGTATATAAGACACATATATTTCATATTTTGAAAAATCTGGAGAGTGTATGCATATTTATATATATATATATATATATATATATATATATATATATATATATATATATATATATATACAAAAAAACTCACACAGACAATAAATTAGCAATCAAATTTATCATGAAATATATATCCTCCACAGATGCAAAATTATTTCTTTTAGAACATGTATTTATGTATAATGTTGTTCTTCTAGGAAACACACCCCTAGGTTAAATTTTCAGTTCCAACAGAGTTTAACAGGAGTGATCACTTCTCACAAATTGTATTTGCCAAATTAGCCACCTCACAAAATGTAGGTGTGATACCAGGTAGTGTTCTATATGTGCATTTAAAAATACATGTGCTGAATAGGCTACAGAGAAAGGGAGATAGGTATTCACATATTTGTTAAAATTAAAAACACATGGAGAACTATTTCAATTAAAAATTGACTAGATTTATAACACCTACAATTAATCATGCAAAAAACAAGTCCAACTATACACTATGATTCCTCTGAACTGCTTGTATTCCTATTCTGTTTGTGTTATTTTTCTCCATCATATTAGGAGTAGTAGTCAGAGTCTATTAGGGTATGCGTTAGTGTCAAGGATTCAGTATTTCGAATGGAAATATGGAAAATGACTCTAATTGGTATGCAAATATGTGCTACACAAAAATGTTCACACTCTCATCCAGAAGATTGCCTTGACATTACCTTAGTTCCAAGTAAGATACAATTAGAGGAGAAAAGTTAGAAAATCTGTAAATACATATCAGGAATAAAAAATGCTCAGGAGTTCACAAACTTGTAGGTGGTAGAGGAGTTTCCAAAAGTAAGGGACAGGGTAAACACTCCACAAACATTGAGCTCTGCTTGTGTAAAGACTTCTTGAGAAACTCTCTGAGGTTGGGCTCTTAAAATACATGTTGTTGTCAGGAGCTTTAGCTTCCTTTGTTGTGTGACCATCAAATCTGGGTGTGCAAATATGTGACCTGAAGGACATTGTTTCTAATTTTCCAATGAAAATGAGGCAGCAGTGCTGAATACTCTTTTTGTAGTTAAACTATGGCCACTGGGGTGTAAGTGTCTCCCCGGGTTGACTGTGAAGCCATTTGGTCATGCTCCAATTTTCGTGGTGTTACTCCTTGGTGCACTGGGAGTTTGGTATTTGCTTCATGAAATACAAGGAGTTCAACTGGGACACAGTGCTGGAGGGAGTTCTGTCACGTGTGGAGGGACACAGTCTGCATGAGAATGCACCAACCAGGATTCTGTCCCACATAGGTTGCCCCTTTGTCCATAGCAACCTGATTCTGAACATTGCCCAGAAACCTATCCATATAACAAGATGCCTTTACATATAAGGGTCTGCTGGCTGTACCCTGTCAGTCACAAGGCAATTGGAAGCCAATGGCAGATCCACATGCCCCAACACACATGTTTTATCACACACCTTCACACCTATGCTCTAGTCCCACTAATGAACAGGCTCCAACATACTGGCATCACTGTTCTACACAATTTTCATGAAACCCAGTCAGTCAAGGCACTGTGAGATACACTCATGATCAGCAACAGGACATCCAAAAGTTTTCCAGTGCCACCTGGTTATGGGAATTTCAAAAGTTTCATGGTATTTATCAAGCCATTTTTTGAGGATAAAGTTGGAGGCTCTGTGGGTTTCAATTCATTCAGGAACCATTAAATGTTGAAGAAGCTCATTTCAATGAAAGATCTTGCGAACACTCACAGGCAAGTCTTCCCAAAGAGTGGCCAAAAGGTCACATGAAGTCAGGCCCATTGAGGTCTACAATGTGAGGTCCATGTGTGTTTTGACTCTCAACTGTGGCTTTAAAGAATTTCAGAATAAAATCATGTGATATCCAGGCTGAGATTCCCAGTGCTCTGGGCAAAGCCACCCTGCACCTAGGTCTCCCTGCACCACAATTAATACCTGAGATCTAGGTTGCATGGCCTAGTAAAATCCAAACACGATTCATGACAATACTTCTCTGATGTCACTTCCAGAATTCAGTCTCTAAGGAGAATCATACCAGAGTTCAAGCCCAGGTGGACCCAGTCATCTGTTCCAAGCGCCAAACAAATTACCACAATTCAAAACAAAATGCTCCCACATGCCCCTTATCTTCTTCAATTTGAGGCCAAATGACTGTGGGGTTTAGATTCTTTATGTAAATTGGATTCATGTGAAAACCCAAGCACCTATGGGCTAAACTCTGCAGGGCTTTAAAGAACTCATTTGACCCAAAGGATCCCTATTTTCACTTGATGGATGTCAGGGCCATTAGAGAGGAAGGTGAGAGTCTTCATCCACAATAACTGCTCTTTTGGCCATTTTGGTTTTGGATGCACCCATGGGATCTTTCTTTAGATCCATCAGGTGCTGAGAATCTAAGCCACAGCCTCACACAGGGCCAAGAGGCTGATTCAGACACATCTCTTTCCAAAGCAATTAAGCAAAGAGCAAAACACACACAGACATTATAAAGTGGCAATATATATGCCAATTGAAATTCATGATGAAATATATATCGTCCACAGATCCAAAAATATTAATTTTACTGAACATGGATTTATGAATAATGTTGTTCAACTAGAAAGGTTACCCTTAGGCTGAATTTTATGATCCAATAGCGTTTAGGAGGAGTGATCTCTTGTCATAATTTGTATCTGCCATGTCAGCCACCTCACAAGAATGTATATGTGATACCAGGTAGGATTCAATATGTTTATATAAAAATACATGTGATGAATAGGCTACAGAGAAAAGGATACCGGAATTCACATATTCATTAACTTTAAAAACACAAGGAGAACTATTTCAATTAAAAATTAACTAGATTTATAACACCTACCCTACATAATGCAAAAGGCAAGTCCAACTATACACCATGCCTCTTCTGAACTGCTTGTATTTCTATTGTGTTTGTATGCACTGTGGGTTTCAAGAACCATTAAATGTTGAGGAAGCTCATTTCAATGAAACTCTGGAGAACTCTCATAGGCAAGGCTTCCCAAAGAGTGACCAAAAGGTTAGATATAGCCAGGCCCATTGAGGTCTACAATGTGAGGTCCATGTGTGTTTTGACTCTCAACTATGGCTACCAAGTCTTTAAGAATAAAATCATGGGATATCTTTGCTGAAATTCCCAGTGCTCTGTGGAAAGCCACCCTCGGCCTTGGTCTTAGTTTCCAAGGGCGACTCTCATGCTTGACCTCTTAAAATATCACCACAATTCATGGCAATACTTCTTTGAGTTCAGTTCCAGAAGTCAGTCTCTAAGGGGAATCACACAAGAATTCAAGCCCAGGTGGACCCAGTCATCTCTTCCAACCGTCACACAAATGACCACAATTAATACCAAAACACTCTCACATGGCCCTCCTCTTCTTCTATAAAGGCACTCATCATAACATCTGGCTGGAGGTTTCCATGAGGGGCACAGCCCAAGACAGTGTCCCAAATAAGCTCCCTTGCCACTCATTTGCCTAAATTCAGGGTGGCTTGGACACCCTTCTTGTGCACCAGGAGTGATCTGAAAGGGTAAAATAAATTGAAATTAAAGTGTAAAAGTTGAAGTGTAAAAGACCGGGTTTTGTAAAGTTTCTAAGCTGCAAGGCCTGAGTTAAAATGTAAAGGACCAGGTATTGTTAAGTTCCTATGCTACATGCAAAACCTGAAATTCCTGTAGCTTGTAGTACAATTCCGGACTGCCCAGTAAATATTCCCCCTGACCGCCTGGTTGTTTAATAACCTAGGACCCTGTGTGGCCTGGCACATAGGCATCGCAAGGCCTAAACCAATCTGTTTGAATGTGTACCTCGCTTTAGAACTCACCTATCACTCCCGCCTGACCTGTTCCTGCCAATGAATGAACTAATCATGTTTAGGAATTGTTGTTTGATTTTTCTGCGGTGTATGTTGATTTCTTAAAGGAGACTGTGATATATGTAAAGTCCCGCCCTCCCCAAAAAGTGTACTTAAGCACTGCTCAACCCCTGCTCGGGGCTCTGGGCTGCTCTCCCTTCTTGAGTGAGCACGTAGCCCCAGCATGCTGGATTGGATCCTCAATGAACGCCTTTTTCTGTTGCATGAGCCGCGTTCTCTTGGTGGTCTCTTCCTCCGACGTTCACCGGACCCTTACATTTGGTGCGTTGGCCAGGAATCACGCAGCATAGGACAAGGACACACCAACAGACCCCTCTGGAGGTAAGTAAGGCGCTTCTTTTCATTTTTCCTTGTGATAACTCAGAGCTTTTTGTTCAGGTTCCATTTTTCCGTTTTTGGTTTGGGTTGGCAGAGTGGCTTCCAGCGGAGAATGTAAGTTCCCCCTGTCAGTGGTGGACAAACGTGTCCTAAAGCCACAGGCCATGTCCTTGCAAGGGATGCCTTGGAGGACTCGGGGAGTGACGGATGTGCTCTCATTAGGTGAGGAGGGACGAATGAGCCCACATTAGGTGACTCTGCTGGCAACCCATCATATCTTGCTGACTACTTTTTTCTCTCAGGTTGAATTCACTGTCTGTCTTTGTTGTCTAACCCATCAGGTTTTGACAGTTACTAGGTTCTAATCTTTACTTCTGAACTCGTGTTAAATGTTAACTGTGTGTACATGTTTGTGTCACGTTTGTATTGTCCTTGTCTCTGTTTGAGAAACTCTCATTATGGGACAAAGCCATTCCATGCCTCTTTCCTTGAAGCCATTCCTGGTCCCTGCCTCCAATCCGACCCCTTCACCCAGGATCCTATCACTCAAACCTTCTACTCCTCCCCCTCTTCCCTCCATTCTCTCTGAGTCACAAGATTGTAGATCTAGGGGTTGTGAACAAACGGGAGCTGCATGATGGTCTTTGTGTGTCATTTTATCTGTGTTTCTGTTAAATGTGATGGCATTGTTTGGTCCGATGCAGAGTCCCGAGTTCCAACCTGCATTACATATGTGGAAGTTACTTTAGCTAAATTTTAAACTAATGCTTCTCCTGTGAGGGACCAAAAGTCAATAGAACCTCCAGTTTTTCTGTTCTCACCTTTTCACCTCTCTTAGCTGTGCTTTAAATAACTTTGATAAACTTTACTCCCCTTTGTTAAGCAACATTACGGAAGCAGTGATTTCTTTTCTTCCCGTAGTTGGATTGAGCATGCCCACTGCAGAGGGAAATGTCTGGGGTCTAAGAACTTTGATATCTCGCTTAAACTTTTCTCAAAACCCTGTTCTCATTATTAAATTGGCATTAATTGGCTTTGGGATGGGAACCAAGCCTTCAGTCATAAATTTTGACACCCCAGAGGGGACTTTAAATAAACCCCACTCTGCCCTCTTGGGGAAGCCTAGCACTCAAAACAACTGAAGCAGAGAATGAAATTTTTGGGAGCTGACTACTGCAAAGTTGGGAGACATAGAATATGCCTGGTGCCTGGGGTCAAAGCAAACCAGAGTAACTAATCCTGTAAGTAAATGGTGAGGCTAAGGGACTCCCAGCAGCTGCCAGATCCATTTTGCTGTGGGGAACTCCCTTATTCCTTATGTGCACTTTAAGGATTTCTCCACCTCTGTTTACTTAACAAAAGGGACAATGAATGCATTAATATGTTGATATTATAGATTGTTTCTTGGGGATGATCTAGGGTGAATGTGTATCTAGAAATGATTTTTTTTTATTTTAACCATCTGGTATCTAAATGGGTTTCTAAAGCATTGCACTATCTTACAGTTAAAAGTTGGGTTTAAACAATTGTTTAGTTTGATTTCAGGTAGTTCATGCTAGGAAACTTAAATACTTAGGGTAAAAAAAAAATAAAGAGTTTTAATTTTGAACTTGACAGCCTGAAAAAATTTTACTAGATATATCAGTGCATTAACTTGGGAAGAGATAATAAATTATGATATGGTATCTATTCCCATCAGTGTGTAAGATTTTAAAAAATGGTACTAAATTAAAACGTTGGTCTGGCTTATTGAAATGACATTAATTAGCAACAGTCTTGGAAATTTTTAAAGCTTAATTTTGGATACACATGGTAGCATGTGGTTCTTTTTAAAAATTTTTCAGCCAATTTAATTTAACTTAATACTATTAGAAACTTCATAACAAAGAAAGGGGCTTAATGATCCTATAGAAACTTCTTCTGATGGTGGCATTAATATTATCAAAAAATGATCCTATTTTCAGTTTTGTGTGAGCAAGTTTTTCTAGTGTAGAAAAATCTAAAGAAATAAAATTTTGAGAATTACATCTTAAACTTGCATCAAAATTTTCAACATCCAAACCTGGAAATTATGACTTATAGATAAATGCCTTAGGCGTGAGGTTTCTTCTCAGAATTCCAGTCTTTCCAGTTTTCCAGACCTCAGCCAGGACTTACTTTGATATGCAAATAAAAGAAGCCTGCAGCACTCAGCAGGAGACAGATAAAAAGAGTAAATGTGTCTTTTTACCTGAACTCAAACTAGACCTAACCAAAAAAGTATATAATATGGTATTTACTAATTACTGGCCAGTCATCATTTTTAGGACTCTTGCTTTTCTTAGATTCTGTAATTTTTTTTTTGAGCTCATGATCTTGATTCTGCTGATGGGTTAATGTTTTCTGATCAGTTCTATTTTTGATCGACTCTGGAGTTTTCAGCATTGCAATGGAGATTTCACCTGAAAAAAGCTACAAGGCCTTTACTATTGTGTTATGTGTTACATTTGTGTTACGTGTTGTATGTTGGTATGTCTGTATGTGTGTATGTCCATATATCATGCAGGGATATGACAATTGACAGATGAGGAGCGCTCATGAAAAATTTAAAAATGTATCCAAATGTCTTTGATTCACGTGATTCATATGTTTTAATTCAAATTGGGTAAACAGATAAAAATAAAGATGTCTTTAAAATTAGGCCAATAAGTTTTCTAGGTTTTCAAAAAGGCCCTAATAAAATGTAGATGTCTATAAAATAATCTGCTTAAATTCAGAAATTGAAAAGCATTGTATTGAAATGTGAACAGAAAGAGGTTAGTAGATGGAAAAGAGAAACTAAAAGGTTCTAGATATAGATATAATAGAGGAAAAACGTGTTTCTGGATAAGAGAGTCTATATGATTAAGGAATTAAAAGGGTTTAAGTAAATAATAAAAAAAAGCTGTGTGTAACTTGGTTATATGTGTAAGTTTTGAGCAAGTAATCTTAAAAAATTAAACAGCTGGTAAAACAAGTACTGTTTTTATAAAATTGTGCCATGTTATTTCTTTAAAATCTAAACTTGTTTAATACAAAAACATCAATGTAATTGTGGTGTTAATGTGTTCATATCTTCCAGGTATACAAGTCTGTAAGGTAGAAGCTTGCAAAGACCATTGTATCATGCTGGTGTTCTAAGGTTGTATGGTAATTCTAGGCTTAAAAGAAAAACATGTTGGAGTGTTGGAGATTTATGTATATCATTTGTGTTCTATAATTGGACTTGTTATCAATAAGATATGTACAGTTCCATGTTACTTTTTACACTGAGATACAATCTAAAAGTATTTTTAACTTAATGAGAGCCAAATCTGTGAAGGTTTTATTGTAAACACAAAGGTAATGCCCATTCATTTCCATGTGAAAACTGTTTTCTTCAAGCTTCACAAAGGGGTGGCCTGAGACAAAGACTTTCCTGATATTCAGGGCAACATAACAATAGGTAATCAAAAGGCCCAAAGCACGGTTTCTCCACTGAGACTTTACTGGCTACACTGATATCTGAGTTTTCTGAGATGCTTGCCATTCCCTTCAGCTACCAGTACATGGCCATGTCACAGAGCTTGGAAGTGGTACATATATTTGACACAAAATCATGAGCCTATTCTGGAGAGTGGCCAGAATTCAGGAAGAAAACAGGAACGTAGGAAGATAGTTGGTGTTGCCCATTGATAAGGCAAGCCACACTCCATTCATAAATTGTGCCGGATGAATGCTGGGAAGTTTTCTCCTTGAGAGGATACACCCATTGAGGCATTATCTTTTCTAATGTCTACAACCACGAAAACAGTGGGATACACAGACCTAAAAACACTCGCCTTGTCAAAGGACTAACTAGAAACAGTCCACTCCAAACCAAACACACCCCCTTTCCTAACTATTCTCAGAACAAAAGAAAAAACCACAAACCCACACCCACAACCACAAAGGCACCTCCTTCCCCCAAGTGGGTCTGGAACTATCCAGAGTGTCCTCTGACTGGAGGGCCATACTATGTTCCCCAGAAATGGTCTGTCCTGTCTCAGATCTGGACTCCTTGGTCAACTCTGTGAAGTTGTCAGGAGCCAGCAGTGAGCCTCTATCTGTTTTCTCCGGAAGGGCCCCTCTTCAGAATTTTTCTGGAATTTGGCCATTCTCACATAAGTAGGTACCACAAAAGACTGACTCTGTCCTTGGAAAATCCAAACAAGTAAGAACACTGGAACTGGTGCTGGGACTGGGCCTGGGTGCCTAGATTCCTGGAACCCAAATTTGGAGAGTTCCATCAACAAGGATGTGAGGTGAGGTCACTTCCTTTAGTAACTGAGTGAGGTCACTGCCTTGGCAACCAACTTGTCCTAACATTTGCTTCCTAAGGTCTCATAACATGGAGGATGTCCCTACTTCCTGTGACACTTTCACAAGTTAGAATGGTAAAGAAACAATAGTCACCTCTGAACAGCTCTCCACACAGGCCTCTCCTCTACATTAAGAAGAGAGAATCTGATTCAGACACAACCCTTCATCCTGACCAGGCTGTTTGCCATGGAAGATGCCTTTTGCTCTCTCAGATCCTTCATAGCTGCCTACATCTTCTCCAGGGTTCATTTCTGCATGGAACTTTGAAGTTTTCAGCAGGTGGAAGATCCCCTGCATTCCTGTATTGTAAGACCAAATCTTTCCCTGCTTTTCTGAACACTTAGATTGAGGGAACAGTGTATGGTTAGGGTTAACAATATGTTCAATTAAAACCAAAATACTCCCACATGGCCCTCATATTCTTCCATGTAGACATTCATCATAACCTCTGGCTGGAGGTTTCCATAAGGGGCGCAGCCCAAGACAGTGTCCAAAATAAGTTCCCTTGCCCCTCATTTTCCTAAAGTCAGGGTTTCCTGGACACCCTTCCTGTAAACCAGGATTGATCAAATAGGCCTGCCAGTAATACTGCTCTGTTTCTTCATTTTGAAGCCTACTGACTGTGAGGTATAGATTCTTTATGTGATTTGGAGTCATGTGAGAACCCAAGCACTGCTGCAGGGCTTTGAAGAACTCATTTGTCTCAAAGGATCCCTATACTTACTTAATGGAGGTCAGGAACCTAACAGAGGAAGCAAGAGACTTCATCCACAATGACTGATCTTTTTGCCATTTTGGTTTTGGATGCACACATGGGATCTTTCTTTAGATCCATCAGGTGCTGATAATCAAAGCCACAGCCTCTCTCAGAGCCAAAAGGATGATTCAGACACATCCCTTTCCAAAGCAATTAAGCAAAGAGCCACAGGTGATGCTCATTCATTTCCAATTGAAAGCACTTTTCTTCAGGCTTCACAAACTGGTGGCCTGAGGAAAAGACCTTCCTGACATTCAGGTCAACAGAACAGTAGGTAAGCAAAAGGCACAAAGCAGGGTTTCTCTACTGAGACTTTACTGGTCACACTGATATCTGAGTTTTCAGAGATGCTCCCAATTCCCTTCATCTATCCAGTACATGGCCATGTCACAGAACTCGACGGAGGTCCATATCTTGGACAAAAAAACATGAGCCTATTCTGGAGAGTGGCCAGAATTCAGGAAGAAAACAGGAACTAAGGAAAGAAGTAGGTGTTGTCTACAACCACGAAAACAGTGGGATACACAGACCTAAAAACACTCGCCTTGTCAAATGACTTACTAAAAACAGTCCACTCCAAACCAAACATACTGCCTTTCCTACCTATTCTCAGAACATGATAAAAAAACACAAATTCACACCCACACCCACAAAGGCACCTCCTTCCCCCAAGTAGGTCTGTGACTATCCAGAGTGTCCTCAGACTGATGGGCCTTACTCTGCTCCCTCGAAATGGACTGTCCTGTCTCAGATCAGGTCTCCTTTACCAACTCTGTAAAGTTTTCAGCATCAATCAGTGAGTCACTACCTGCTTTCTCAGGAAAGGCCCCTCTTCAGAGCTTTCCTGGCATTTAGCCATCCACACATCAGTATGTACCAAAAAGACTGACTCTGTCCTTGGTAAATCCAAACAAGTGAACCCACTGGGACTGGGACTGGGACTGGCTCTGAGTGCCTGGCTTCCTGGATCCCAAGTTCAGAGAGTTCCATCACCAAGGAAGTGAGGTAGGTCACTTCCTTCAGGAACTGAATGAGGTCACTACCTTGGTAACCACTTTATCCTAACATTTGCTTCCAAGGGTCCCACGAGAGAGAGGCTTCCCCTACTTTCTGTGTCACATTCACAAGATAGAATGGTATATCAACCATAGGCACATGTTAACAGCTCTCCACACAGACCTGGTTTGGTCCATCTTCTCTACTTTAAGAAAAGAGAGGCTTATTCAGACACATCGCTTCATCCTGACCAGGTATTTTACCAAGGAAGATTACTGTTGCTCTCTCAGGTCCTTCATAGCTGCCTACATCTTCTTCAGGGTTTATTTCTGCATGGAACTTGAGGTTCTCAACAGGTGGAAGATCCCCTACCTACCTGTATAATAACACCAACTCTGTCCCTGGTCTTTGTAAAGCTAAATTGAGGGAACAGTGCATGGTTAGGGTTAATAACATGTTCAATTTGGTTTAGGAATCATTCTGCGAGATGAATAATGGTATTGGGGACCTCCGATACTTACAAGCATATATAGGTGTAATATAAGTATGAATACAGAAATCTAGGAAAGATTTGAAACCCAGATGAACACTGGGCCCTTGATTGGGATACTTAGCTTTGAATTATTTCCGCAAAGTTGTCTCAAATAAATCGTTATACAATGGCATAGGACCTTGTACCTTGGATGACTGAATGAGGAAGAGATCCTCCAGACAAAAAGGGATAGTTCCAAAAGTTATTTAGATATAGGGTTTTGGTTAGAGAGTGAATGCAAATGTCAGCATATGTGAAAAGTCAGTCACAGTGATGAACTGGGGAAAATGTGTAGGAAAGCAGATATCAATAGAGACATTAGGAAATCAGGGAAAGTACAAAGTGAGTAATAGGATAAGACGTTTTTAACAGGGTTGAGTTTGAATATATAATCTTAGGAAGAAACAAATATGTAGTCACCAATAGGAATGATATTTGAGATCATTAGTTAATCAGGACATGGATGTTGTTAGTAATACATGCTCACATTAAATTTAGGCTTTGGTACAATCATAAGGGTGTCCGTTGCATTTTTTGTCAGGAATATTACTGTGATGAAATGTAAATGTATATCAGGTGACTACAGTATTTCTTCAAACATTTCTGAAAGCAACATTTTAAGACTTATAAATTAGTATTGGGGACACAAGTACGTGTACCCTGTGCCTATGATTATAAAGATGATGCCTTAATAGACCATACTGTAAATAAATAATATAACTTGATCAAACTTTAAATAATGGATTGAATTGATATCTGAAAATATATAGGAAATCTTATATTGATATACATAAGTTCATTCTAACCAGTTATACATCTAATGGTAATTTTAGCATTATGGTTTATCATGAAGAGTGTGGGAGTTTTGCTTCAAAAATGATTATGGAAATCGAAAATAATGTGTTTGGAAATAATCTCATGAAAAGAACAGTCAAGAAACATGGAGGAATACATATATTCTGAAGCAGGAAGTAATTGCAAGTGAACCAAATGCGTACAGATTTGTTAACTTGTGGATGAAAAGTATTATCTTATAATGTCCATAAACTGAAGAAATAGTAATGTACCAGTGTTGAATAAAAATGAACTTCAAAATACACATCATGTCCCATAGGATTTTACTTGCATTGATGTTAAACTGGGTCAGTTACTGTACAAATATTAGGATTTGTAAGCACCTTTCACCGAAGTTAGTTTTCAGTACTGAGAAATAAATATGTATTTCATGTGGATGAATATTTCTGAGAATAATTTTGTGAAAATTTGATTATAAATCCACATATAGGAACATGAGTTAAATTAGTGAGTGTAAAATAAGACACATATATTTCATATTTTGAATAATCTGGAGAAAAAAAAAAATATATATATATATATAAAGATACAAACACAGACATTAAAATGTAGTAATATGTATGCCAATCAAAATTCATCATGAAATATATATCATCCTCATATCCAAAACTATTCTTTTTACTGAGCATGGATTTATGTATAATGCTGTTCATCTAGGAAATTCACCCATATGTTGAATTTTCAGTTCCATCAGTATTTAGGGGGAGTGATCTCTTCTCACAATTTCTATCTTCCTAAAACAGCAAGCTCACAAGAATGTACGTGTGATACCAGGTAGGATACTAAATATGCATAATAAATTTCATGAGATGAATAGGGTACAGAGAAAGGGAGACAGAAATGTACATATGTGTTAACTTTAAAAACTCATGGAGAAGTATTACAATGAAAAGTTGACTAGATTTATAACACATTCACTTGATAAAGCAGAAGGCAAGTCCTAGTATACACCATGCCTCCTATGAACGGCCTGTATTTCTATTCTGTTAGGTTTCTTTTTCTACATCATATTAAGATTAGTAGTCAGAGTCTAGTAGGGTATGGGTTAGTGACAGGGATTCAGTATTTCTAATGGAAAATAGGAAAATGAATCTAATGTGTATGCAAATATTTGCTAGACAAAAATCTTCCCACTGTCCTCCAAAACAATGCCTTGATATTTCCTTCGCCACAAGTAATACACAATTAGTGGAGAAGAGTTTGAAAGTCTGTGAATATATATCTGGAAAAGAAAATGCTCAGGAGTTCACAACCTTGGAGGTGGTAGTGGAATTTCCAAAAGTAAGGTACAGGGTAAACACTCCACAAACATGGAACTCTGGTGGCCTAATGAGTTGTTGAGAAACTGCCTCTGAGTTTGGGCCCTTGAAAAATTTGTTGTTGTCAGGAGCTTTAGCTTCCTTTGTATTGAGACCATCAAACCTGGGTCGGCATCTATGTGACCTGGATGACATGGTTCCTTATATGCTATTGAACATGAGGCAGAAGTTCTGAATTTTCCTTTTGTTAGTAAACTGAGGACACTGGGGTCTAAGTGTCTAACCATGTGATCTGTGAAGCCATTTGGTCATACTCCACTTTTCGTGGTGTTTCTTACTGCTGCACTGGGAGTTTGGTATTGGCTTCACGTAATACAAGGAGAAAAACTGGGACACAGTGCTAGAGGGAGTACTCTCACGTGTAGTGGATGAGGGTCTGCAGGAGAATGCACCAACCAGGCTTCTATCCCAAAAAGCTTGCACCCATGTCCATAGCAACCTGATTCTGAACATTGCCCTGAAACCTCTCCATATAACAAGGTCCCTTTACTTGTAAGGTTCTGCTGGCTGCACCATGTCAGTCACAAATCATTCGGAAACCAATGGCAGAACCACGTGTCCCCACGACAGATGTTTTATCATACACCTGCCCACCACTGCTCTGGGCCCACTAGTCAGCAGGCTCCAACTTTCTGGCATCTCTGTTCTCACCATTTTCATGAAACCCAGTCAATCAATGCAATGTCTGGTACACTCGTGATCAGCAACAGATATCCAAAGGTTCTCCAGTGCCACCTGTTCATGGGAATTTAAAAAATTCATGGTATTTATATAGCCAATTTTCAAGGATGAATTTGGAGGCACTGTGGCTTTCAATTTATTCAGGAACCATGAAATGGTGAGGAAGATTATTTCAATTAAAGCTCAGGAGAACTCTCAGAGGCAAGGCTTCCCAAAGAGTGGCCAAAAGGTCACATTAAGCCAGGCCCATTGAGGTCTACAATTGAGGTCCATGTGTGTTTTGACTCTCAACAATGGCTGCCACGTCTTTCTGAATAAAGTCATGTGATATCCTGGCTGAGAATCCCAGTGCTCTTTGGAAAGCTATCCTGGGCCTAGATCTCAGTCTCCAAGGGCAACTCTCATGTGTGGCCTCCTAAAATCCCAACACAATTCATGTCAATACTTCTCTGAGTTCATTTCCAGAACTCAGTCTCTAAGGGGAATCACTCCAGAGTTCAAGCCCATGTGGACCCAGTCATCTCTTCCAACTACCACACAAATGACCACAATTAAACCAAAACACTCCCACATGGCCCTCATCTTCTTCAATATAAACTCTCATCATAACTTCTTGCTGGAGGTTTCCATGAGGGGCGCAGCCTAAGACAGTGTCCAAAATAAGCTCATTTGCCCCTTATTTGCCTAAATTCAGGGTGGCCTGGAAACCCTTCCTGTGAATCAGGTGTGATCAAATAGGCCTGCCATTAATACTGCTCTACTTCTCGAATTTGAGGCCTACTCTCTGTGGGGCATAGATTCTTTATGTGAATTGGGGTCATGAGAAAACCCAAGCACCTATGGGCTACCCTCTGCAGGGCTTTGAAGAACCCATTTCAGTGAGTCTAGGAGTTGGACCAAAAGTTCTTTAGATATAGGGGTTTTGTTAGAGAGTGAATGTAAATGTCAGCATATTTCAAGAGTCAGTCACAGTGATGAACTGGGGAAAATGTGTAGGAAATCAGATATCAATAGAGACATTAGGAAATCAGGCAAAGTACAAAGTGAGTGATAGGATGAGACATTTTTAACAGGGTTCAGTTTCAATATTTAATCTTAGGAAGAAACAAATATGTACTCACCAATAGGAATGATATTTGAGATCATTAGTTAATCAGGACATGGATGTTGTTAGTAATACATGCTCACTTTCAATATAGGCTTTGGTACAATCATAAGTGTGTCCGTTGCATTTTGTGTGAGGAATATTACTGTGATGAAATGTATATATATATCAGGTGGCTAGAGTATTTCTTCCAATATTCTTAAAGCAATATTTTAAAGACTTATAAATTAGTATTTGGGATACAAATAGGTATACCATCGGTCTATGAATATAGAGATGATGCCTTAATAGACCATACTGTGAATAAATAATATAACTGGTTCAAACTTTAAATAATGGATTGAATTGATATCTGAAAATATATACGAAATCTTATATTGATATACATAAATTCATTCTAACCAGTTATACATCTAATGGTAATATTAGCATTATGGTTTATCATGAAGAGTGTCTGAGTTTTGCTTCAAAAATGATTATGGAAATCAAAAATAATGTGTTTGGAAAGAATCTCATTAAAAGAACAGTCAAGAAACATGGAGGAATACATGTGTTCTGAAGTAGGAAGTGATTGAAAGTGAACTAAATGCCTATAAATTTGTAAAATTGTGGATGAAAGAATATATCCTATTATGTCCATAAACTGCAGAAATAGTAATGTATCAGTGTTGAATAAAAATGAACTTCAAAATACACATCATGGTCCCATAGGTGTCTACTTGCATTGATGTGAAACTGGGTCAGTCACTGTGGAAATATTACGATTTGTATGCACCATTCACTGAATTTAGTTTTCAGTACTAGGAAATAAATATGTATTTAAGGTGGATGAATATTTCTAAGAATTATTTTGTGAAAATTTGATTATAAATCCACATACACACACATGAGTAAATTTAGAAAGTGTATAATAAGACACATATATTTCATATTTTGGAAAATCTAAAGAGTAGATATCTATATCTATATAGATAGATAGATAGATAGATAGATAGATAGATACTCACATACACAGACATTAAAATGTAGCAATATATATGCCATTTGAAAATCATAATAAAATAGATATCATCCACGTATCCAAAAATATTCATTTTACTGAACATTTATTTATGCATAATATTGTTCATCTAGGAAATTCACCCATAGGTTGAATTTCCAGTTCCATCAGTATTTAGAGGGAGTGATCTCTTCTCACAATTTGTATCTTCCAAAATAATCAAGCTCACAAGAATGTACATGTGATACCAGGTAGAATTCTAAAGATGCATTAAAAAATACATGTGATGAATAGGCTACAGAGAAAGGGAGACAGAAATTTACATATGTGTTAATTTTAAAAACTCATGGAGAAGTATTACAATGAAAAGTTGACTATATTTATAACACATACCGTTGATAAAGCCGAAGGCAAGTCCAAGTATACACCATGCCTCCTATGAAAGGCCTGTATTTCTATTCTGTTAAGTTTCTTTTTCTCCATCATATTTGGATTAGTAGTCAGAGTCTAGTAGGGTATGGGTTAGTGTCAGGGATTCAGTATTTCAGATGGAAAATATGAAAATGAATCTAATGTGTATGCAAATATGTGCTACACAAAAATCATCCCACTCTCATCCAGAACAATGCTTTGACATTACCTTCGCCCCAAATAAGACACAATTAGTGGAGAAAAGTTAGAAAATCTGTGAATACATATGTGGAAAGAAAAATGCTCAGGAGTTCACAAACTTGTAGGAGGTAGAACGGGTTACAAAAAGGGAGAGGGTAAACACTCCACAAACATGGAGCTCTGCTGGCCCAATGACTTTTTGAGAAACTGCCTCTGAGGTCGGGCAGTTAAAATATATATTGTTGTCAGGAGTTTTAGCTTCCTTTGTAGTGAGACCATCAATTCTGTGTCTCCATCTATGTGACCTGGATGACATGGTTTTTTGTTTTCTAGTGAACATGAGGCAGCAGTGCTGAATTCTCTCTTTGTAGGTAAACTTTGGCCACTGGGGTCTAAGTATCTAACTGTGTTGTCTGTAGAGCCATTTGGTCATTATCCACTTTCGTGGTGTTTTTTACTGCTGCACTGTGAGTTTGGTATTGGCTTTACGAAATACAAGGAGTTCTACTGGGACACAGTGCTGGAGGATGTACTCTCACGTGTGGTGGGTTAGTAAAATGCACCAGTGAGGCTTTAATCCCACATAGCTTTTCAACTTGACAATAGCAACCTGATTCTGACCTTTGGCAGGAATCCTCTCCATATAACAAGATGCCCTTACATAGAAGTGTCTGCTGGCTGTACCATGTCAGTCACAAGTCTTTCTAAGCCAATGGCAGATCCACGTGGCCCCACCACAAATGTTTTTTTCACACACCTACACTCCTCTGCTCTAGGCCCACTAGTCTGCAGGCTCCAACTTTCTGGCATCTATGTTCTACACTTTTTTCATGAAACCCAGTCAATCAAGGCACTGTCTGGTACAATCATGATCAGGAACAGGACATTCAGAAGTTCTCCAGTGCAACCTGGTCATAGTAATTTCAAAAAATTCATGGTATTTATCTAGATATTTTTCAATAATGAAGTTGGAGGCACTGTGGGATTTAATTTATACAGGAACCATTAAAAGGTGAGGAATCTCATTTCAATGAAAGCTCTGGAGAACTTTCACAGGCAAGGCTTCCCAAAGAGTGGGCAAAAGGTCACATGAAGCCAGGCCCATTGAGGTCTACAATGTGAATTCCTTGTGTGTTTTGACTCTCAACTATGGCTGACAATCTTTCAAAATAAAATCTTGTGATATCCTGGCTGAGATTCCCAGTGCTCTGTGGAAAGTCACCCTGGGCCTAGATCTCAGTTTCCAATGGCGAATCTCATGCGTGGCCTCCAAAAATCCCAACACAATTCATGGCAATACTTCTCTGAGTTCAGTTCCACAACTCAGTCTCTAAGGGGAATCACAACAGAGTTCAAGCCCAGGTGGACCCAGGCATCTCTTCCAATTGCCACACAAATGATGACAATTAAAACCAAAACACTCCCACAGGGCCCTCTTCTTCTTTTATATAGACACTAATCATAAACTCTAGCTGGAGGTTTCCATCAAGGGCACAGCCCAAGACAGTGTCAAAAATAATCTCCCTTGCCCCTCATTTGCCTAAAGTCAGGGTGGCCTGGACAACATTCCTGTGAAACAGAAGTGATCATATAGGACTGCTGTTAATACTGCTCCACTTCTCAAATTTGAGGCCTACTGACTGTGGGGTATAGATTCTTTGTGTGAATTGGAGTCATGAGAAAACGCAAGCACCTATTGTCCAGCCTCTGCAGGGCTTTGAAGAACTCATTTGACACAAATGATCCCTATTCTCACTTGATGGAGGTCAGAAATATTACAGAGGAAGGCGAGAGGCTTCATCCAAAATGACTGATCTTTTTTCCATTTTGGTTTTGAATGCCCACATGGGATCTTTCTCTAGACCCATCAGGTGCTGAAAATCTAAACCACAGGCTCACACAGGGCCAAGAGGCTGATTCAGACAAATCTTTTTCCAAAGCAATAAAGTAAAAAGCCACAGGTGATTCCCATTCATTTCCATTTGAAAACTCTTTCTTCAGGCTTCACTAAGGTTTGGCCTGAGGCAAAGACCTTTCTGACATTCAGAGCAACAGAACAATAGGTAATCAAAAGCCCCCAAGCAGGGTTTCTCCTAGGAGACTTTCCTGGTTACTCTGATATGTGAGTTTTCTGAGATGCTCGCCATTCTCTTCAACTATCCAGTACATGGCCATGTCACAGAGCTTGGAGGTGGTACGTATCTTGTACAAAAATACATGATACTAATCTTGAGAGTGGCCAGAATTCAGGAAAAAAATGAGAACTTAGGTAGATAGCAGGTGTTGCCCATGGATGAGGCAAGCCTCAGTCCATTCATTAATTGGGAAGGATGCATACTGGGAAGCTTTCTACTAGACAGGACACACCCAATGAGCTATTTTCTTTTCTAATATCTACAAAGAAAAACACAATGGGATACACAGACACAGAAACAGTCTCCTTGTCAAATGACTTACTAGAAACAGTCCACTCCAAACCAAACAAACCTCCTTTTTTACCTATTCTAAGATCATGTGAAAAAACCACAAACACAAACCAACACCCTCTAATGCACCTCCTTCTTCCAAGTAGGTCTGTGACTATCTGGAATGTCCTCTGACTGGTAGGACATACAATGCTCCCCAGAAATGGCCTTTCTGTCTCAGATCTGGTCTCCTTGGTCAAATCTGTGAAGTTGTAAGGACGCAGTGGTGAGCCAATTCCTATCCTCTCAGGAAAGACCCCTCTTCAGAGCTTTCTTGGTATTTGGCAACCCTTACATCAGTAGGTACCAAGAAAGACTGACTCTGTTCCTGGAAAATCCAAAGAAATGAGCCCACTGCGACTGGGACTGGGACTAGCTCAAGGTGCCTTGCTTCCTGGATCACAAAATTCAGAGAGCTCCATCACCAAGGAAGTGAGGTGAGGTTACTACCTTCAGAAAATGAATGAGGTCACTGTCTTGGCCACCACTTTGTCCTAACAGTTTCTTCCTATTGTCTCCTGAAATGGAGGCTGCCCTACTTCCTGTGATACTTTCTCATGTTAGAATGGTATAGAAACCATAGTTACCTGGGAACAGCTCTCCACACAGGCCTGGTTTGGTCCATCTTCCCTACATAAAGAATAGAGAGGCTGACTCAGACACATCTTTTCATCCTGACCATGTTTTTTGCCATGGAATATGACTTTTGTTCTCTCAGGTCCTTCATAGCTGCCTGCATCTTCTCCAGGGATCATTTCTGCATGGATTTTGAGGTACTCAGCAGTTGGAAGATCTCCTAACTTCCTGTATTGTAATACCAACTTTGTCCCTGCTCTTCTGTAAAGTGAGATTGAAAGAACATTGTATGGTTAGGATTAATAGCATGTTCGATTTGGGTTGGAAATCATTCTGCTGGATGAATAATGGTATTGGGAACCAGCGATATTTATAAGAATATAGAGGTAGAACATAAGTATGAAAACAGAAATCTAGGTAATATTTGAAGCCCAGAAGGATTTGGACCCTTGATTGGGATCCTTAGCTTGAGTTATGTTTTGCACCGAGGTCTCAGTTAAATTGATATACAATGGCATAAGACCCTGTACCTCAGATGATTAAATGTAGAAGAGATCATCCAGTCAAAAAGGGATTGTGTGTAGGATTAGGAAGATAGTCAGTAGGTTTAGAAGGAAGAGTGAGTCTAGGATTTGGACCAAATGTACTTTAGCAATAGGGTTTTGGTTAGAGAGTGAATATAAATAACACCATATGTGAAGAGTCAGGCACAATGATGAACTGGGGAAAATATGTAGGAAAGCAGACATCAATAGAGACATTAGGAAATCAGGCAAAGTATAACGTGATAGGATTAGACATTTTCAACAGGGTTGAGGTTGAATACATAATCTTAAGAAGAAACCAATTTGTAGTCACCAATTAGATTGACATTTGAGAGCATTAGGCAACCTGGACATGGATATATTTAGTAATCCATGTTCACATTCCATTGAGGCTTTGGTACAATCATAAGGGTGACCTTCGCATTTTGTGTCCAGAATATTACTGTGTTAATATGTATATGAAGATCAGGTGACATGAGTATTTCTTCCACCATTTCTGGAGGAAATATTTTGAAAAGATATAAATTAGTACTGGGGATACTAATCGGCTTAACCTGTGTTGATGAATATAGAGATGATGCATTAATAGACCATACTGTGAATAAATTATATGACTGGTTCCAAATTTAAATAATGGATTGTATTGATATCTGAAAAAATAGAGGAAATCATTTATTGATATACATACATTCATTCCAACCACTTATATATCTAATGGTTATATTAGGGTTACCGTTTATCATAAATAGTGTGTGAGTTTTGCTTCAAAAATGATTATGGAATCGAAAATAATGTCTTTAGAAAGAAGTCTAGTGAAAAGACCAGTCATGAAACATGGAGAAATATAAGTGTTCTGAAGGAGGAAGTGATTGAAAGTGAACCAAATGTTTATAAATTTGTGAACTTGTGAATGAAAGGATATAATTTATGATGTCTATAAACTGAAGAAATAATAACGTACCAGGTTTGATTAAAATGAACTTTAATAAACACACCATATCCAATAGGAATCTACTTGCATTGATGTTAAACTTGGTCAGTTACTGTAGAAATATTAGGATTTGTAAGCACCCTTCCCTGAAGTTAGTTTTCAGTACTAGGAAACAAATATTTATTTCAGTGGATGTATATTTCTGAGAATAAACTTTTTAAAAGTTGATTATAAATCCACATATATGAATATGAATGAATTCAGGCGGTGTATAAGAAGACACATATATTTCATATTTTGGTAAATCTGGAGAATATATATATATATATATATATATATATATATATATATATATATATATAATGTATATATAGACACACAAACACACACATTATAATGTAGCAATATATATGCCAATTGAAATTCATCATGAAAAATAACTCATCCGCATATCCCAAAATATTCATTTTACTGAACATGAATATGTGTATAGTGTTGTTCATCTAGGAAGCTCACCCATGGGTTCAATTTTCAGTTAAAACAGCGTTTAGGAGGAGTGATCTCTTCTCACAATTTGTATCTGCCAAGTCAGCCACCTCACAAGAATGTATATGTGAAACCAGGTAGGATTCTATTTGTGCATATAAAAATACATTTGCTTAATAGGCTACAGAGAAAGGGAGACAGGAATTCACATTTTTCTTAACTTTAAAAACACATGGAAAATTATTTCAACAAATAATTGACTAGATTTATAACTCCTACCTTATATCATGCAAAAGGTAATTCCAACTATACACCATGCTTCTTCTGAAATGCTTGTATTTCTATTCTGTTTGGGTTATTTTTCTCCATTATATTAGGATTAGTAGTCAGAGTTTAGTAGGGTATGGGTTAGTGTCAGGGATTCAGTATTTCAAACAGAAAATTGGAAAATGAATCCAATGTGTATGCAAATATGTGCTACAAAACAATCTTCCCTCTGTCATCCAGAACAATGACTTGATATTCCCTTTGCCCCAAGTAAGTCAGAATTAGAGGAGAAGAGTTAGAAAATCTGTGAATATATATTTAGAATGGAAAATGCTCAGGAGTTCACAACCTTGGAGTTGATAGAGCAGTTTCCAAAAGTAAGTGAGATGGTAAACACTCCACAAACATGGAGATCTGCTGACCTAAACACTTCTTGAGAAATTGCCTCTGAGCTTGGGCACTTGAAATATATGTTGTTTTCAGGAGCTTTAACTTCCGATGTAGTGAGACCATCAAAGCTAGGTCTGCATCTATGTGACCAGGAGGACATGGTTTCTTATTTCCCAATGAACATGAGGCAGCAGTGCTAAATTCTCTCTTTGTAGCTAAATTGTGGCCACGGGGGCTAAGTGTCACCCCATGTGGACTGTGAAGCCACTTGGTCATCCTCGACTTTTCATTGTGTTTCTTGCTGCTGCACTGGGAGTTTGGTATTTGCTTCACGAAATACAAGGAGTTCAAGTGGGACACAGTGCTGGAGGGAGTTCTGTCATGTGTGGTGGGTCAGTGTCTGCATGGGAATGCACCAAATAGGCTTCTATCCCACATAGCTTGCCCCTTGACCATAGCAACCTGATTCTAAACATTGACGTGAAAAATCTCCATATAACAAGATGCCTTTATATAGAAGGGTCTGCTGGCTGCACCGTGTCTGTGTCAAGGCATTTGAAAGTCAATGGCAGATCCACAGGCCCCACCACAGATGTTTTATCACACACCTGAACACCACTGCTCTAGGCCCACTACATATCAGGCTCCAACTTACTGGCATCTCTGTTCTACACCATTTTCATGATACCTAGTCAATCAAGGCACTGTCTGGTATACTCATGATCAGCAACAGGACATCCAAAGGTTCTCCAGTGCCACCTGGTCATGAGAATTTCTAAAAATTCATGGTATTTATCTAACTATTTTTCACATATGAAGTTGTTGGTACTGTGGGTTTCAATTCATTCAGGATCCATTAAATGTTGAGGAAGCTCATTTTAATGAAGGATCTGGAGATCTCTCACAGGCAAGGCTTCCCAAAGAGTGGCCAAATTGTCACATGAAGCCAGGCCCATTGAGGTCTCCAATGTGAGGTCCATGTGTGTTTTGACTCTCAACGATGGCTGCCAGGTCTTTCAGAATAAAACCTGTGATATCCTAGCTGAGATTCCCAGTGCTCTCTGGAAAGCCTCTCTGGGCCAAGATCTCAGTTTCCAAGGGCGACTCTCATGCGTGGCCTCCTGAAATCCCAACAACATTCATGGCAATACTTCTCTGAAGTCAGTTCCAAATCACATTCTCTAAGGGGAATCACACCAGAGTTCAAGCCCAGGTGGACCCAGTCATCTCTTCCAACTACCACACAAATGACCACAATTAAAACCAAAAAACTCCCACATGGCCCTCATCTTTTTCCATATAAACACACATCATAACCTCTGGATGGAGTTTTCCATGAGGTGCACATCCAAACCAGTGCCCAAAATAAGCTCCCTTGCCCCTCATTTGCCTAACATCAGGGTTGATTGAACACGCTTCCTGTGAACCAGCAGTGATCAAATAGGCCTGCCGTAAATGCTCCACTTCTCCACTTTGAGGCCTTCTTACTGTGGGGTTTAGATTCTTTTTTTTTTCTAAATTTTTTTTGGAAATTTAATTGAAAAGTTAAAAAAAAATTGTTTTGCAGAATATTAAATTTCTAATGGCAAAGCCTTCACCTTGTTTGTGAAGGAAACCTTGATGCCTTGCCAATCTGGTTATATGGAGACACTCAAAATTTTCTGTTACATACTACATGGATGAATGGCTAAAGCACATAGTTTTTTAAAACTGAAAGGCAGATACCAGCAAGTAAGATAACAAATAAAAGACAATTTTATTAAAAAATAAAGTTGTTATATGACTCAAATATTGGAAATTCAATTCTTTTTTTTTTTTTGGTTGTTCAAAACATTATAAAGCTCATGATATATCATCTTTCATACATTTGACTTAATTGGGTTATGAACTCCCATTTTTACCCCAAATACAAATCGCAGAATCACATCAGTTACACACTCACGTTTTTACATAATAGCATACTAGTTATTGTTGAATTCTGCTACCTTTCCTATCCCCTACTATTCCCCCTCCCCTCCCATCTTCCCTCTCTACCTCATCTGCTGTTGTTTAATTCTCTCCCTTGTTTTCCCCTCTTTAGCCTCACAACCTCTTATATGTAATTTTGTGTAACATTGAGTAGTCTCCTACCATTTCCATATAATTTTCCTTCTCTCTCCCTTTCTCTCCCCCCACTCATCTCTGTTTAGTTTTAATATTTTTCTCATGTTCTTCCTCCCTGTTCTCTTCTTATTTGCTCTCTCTATATAAAAGGAAACATTTGGCATTTGTTTTTTAAGGATTGGATAGCTTCGCTTAGCATAATCTATTCTAATGCCATTCATTTCCCTGCAAATTCTATGATTTTGACATTTTCAGTGCTGTGTAATACTCCATTGTGTATAGATGCCACATTTTTATTATCCATTCGTCTATTGAAGGGCATCTAGTTTGGTTCCACAGTCTAGTTATTGTGAATTGTGCCGCTATGATCATCGATGTGGCAGTATCCTTATACTGCTCTCTATTAAGATCCTCAGGGAAGAGTCTGAGAAGGGCGATATCTCAAATGGTGGTTCCATTCCCAGCTTTCCCAGGAATCTCCATACTGCTTTGCATATTGGACTCTCCAATTTGCAGGCCCACAAGCAGTGTACAAGTGTACCCTTTACCCCACATCCTCACCAACACTTATTGTTGTTCGACTTCATAATGGCTGCCAATCTTACTGGAGTGAGATGGTATCTTAGGGTGGTTTTGATTGCATTTCTCTGACTGCTACAGATGGTGAGCATTTTTTCATGTACTTGTTGATTGATTGTATATCCTCCTCTGTGAAGTGTCTGTTAAGATCCTTGGCCCATTGTTGATTGGGTTATTTGTTATCTCATTGTTTAATTGTTTTGAGTTCTTTGTATATTCTAGATATTAGGGCTCTATCTGAAGTGTAAGGGGTAAAAATTTGTTCCCAGGATGTAGGCTCTCTATTTAACTCTCTTATTGTTTCTCTTGCTGAGAAAAAACTTTTTTAGATTAAGTAAGTCCCATTTGTTTATTCTTTTTATGAACTCTTGGGCTATGGGTGTCCTATTAAGGAATTTGGAGCCCAACCCCACAGTATGTACATCGTAGCCAACTTTTTCTTCTATCAGACGCAGTGTCTCTGATTTTATATCTGGCTCCTTGATCCATTTTGAGTTAACTTTTATGCATTGTGAGAGAAAGGGATTCCGTTTCATTTTGTTGCATATGAATTTCCAATTGTCCCTGCACCATTTGTTGAAGATGCTATCCTTCTTACATTGCATGCTTTTAGGTCCCTTTTCAAATATAAGAAAGTTGTAATTTTGTGGATATGTCTCTGTGTCCTCTATTCTGTACCATTGGTCCATCTGCCTGTTTTGATACCAGTACCACACTGTTTTTGTTACTATTGCTTTGTAGTACAGTTTGAACTCTGGATTCACACTTCCTGCTTAGAATTGCTTTCGCTATTCTGGGTCTTTTGTTGTTCCATATGAAATTCATGATTACTTTATCTATTTCTACAAGAAATGCCATTGGGTTTTTGATTGGCATTGCATTAAACCTGTAGAGAACTTTGGGTAATATCGCCATTTTGATGATGTTATTTCTGCCTATCCATGTACAGGGCATATTTTTCCATCCTCTAACATCTTCTTCTATCTCTCTCTTTAGGGTTCTGTAGTTTTCATTGTATAAATCTTTCACCTCTTTGGTTAGGTTGATTCCCAAGTTTTTTTATTTTCTTTGAGTATACTGTAAATGGAGTGGTTTTCCTCATTTCCATTTCAGAAGTTTTGTTGCTGATATACAAGAATGCCTTTGATTTATGCGTGTTGATTTTATATCCTGCCAATTTGCTGAATTCATTTATTAACTCTAGCAGTTTCTTTGTAGACCCTTTTGGGTCTGTTAAATATATTATCATGTCATCCACAAATAGCGATAATTTAAGTTCTTCTTTTCCTATTTTTATGCCTTTAATTTCCTTTGTATGTATCATTGCTCTGGATAGTATTTCAAGAACTAAATTAAATAGAAGTGGTGATAGAGGGCATCCCTGACTTGTTGCAAATTTTAGAGGGAATGCCTTCAGTTTTTCTCCATTTAGGATGATGCTAGCCTGAGGTTTAGCATATATAGCTATTACCATGTTGAGGTAAGTTCCTGTTATTCCTAGTGTTTTATAGAGTTTTAAAGAAAAAGGGATGCTGTGCTTTGTAGAATGCTTTTTTTGCATCTATCGAGATGATCATATGGTTCTTCTCTTTAAGTCTATTGATGTGATGGATTACATTTATTGATTTCCGTATATTGAACCAGCCTTGCATCCCTGGGATGAATCCCTCTTGATCATGAAGCACAATTTTTTATATGCTTTTGTTTTTTAATTGCCAGGATTTTATTGAGAATTTTTGCATCCAAGTTTATTAGAGATATTGGTCTGTAGTTTTCTTTCTTTGAAGTGTCTTTGTCTGGTGTTGGGATCAGGGTGATGTTGGCCTCATAGAATGAATTTGGAAGAACTCCTTCTTTTTCTATTTTTTGAAATAGCTTGAAAAGTATTGGTATTAATTCATCTTTGAACGTTTTGTAGAACTCTGCTGTATAACCATCTGGTCCAGGGCTTTTTTTGGTTGGTAGTCTTTTGAAGGTTTCTTCTATTTCTTCCTTTGTTATTGGTCTATTTAAATTGTGTGAGTCTTCCGGACTCAAACTTGGCAGATTATATGACATAAGAAATTTATCAATATCTTCATTATCTTCTGTTTTATTGGAATATGGGGTTTCAAAATACTTTCTAATTATCATCTGAATTTCTGTAGTGTCTGTTGTGATGTTGCCTTTTTTATCCCATATGTTAGTAATTTGAGTTCTCTCTCTACTTCTCTTCATTAGCATGGCTAAGGCCCTGTCGATTTAATTTATTTTCAAAGAACCAACTTTTATTTTTTCAATTTTTTTGTTTCAATTTTGTTGATTTCTCCTCTAATTTTAATTATTTCTTGTCTTCTACTACATTTGTTGTTTTGCTTTTTTTTTCTAGGTTTTTGAGATGTAGTGTGAGATCATTTATTTGTTGTTTTTTTTCTTTTTTTTTTTGAGGAAAGAATTCCAAGAAATGAATTTCCCTCTTAAAACTGCTTTCATTGTTTTCCATAGAATCCGGTATGTTTTGTCTGTATTGTCATTTGTCTCTAAGAAATTTTTTATCTCCTCCTTTATGTCTTCTGTAACCCATTGATCATTCAGTAACATATTGTTCATTTTCCATGTGATGTAGAATTTTTCCTTCCTTCTTCAATCATTAATTTCAAGTTTCATTCCATTATGATCAGATATGGTGCATGGTATTATCTCCATACTTTTATATTTACTAAGAGTTTCCATATGGCATAATATATGGTCTATATTTGAGTAGGACCAATGTGCTGCTGAGAAGAACATGTATCCACTTTATGATGTTTGATATATTCTATATATGTTGGTTAAGTCTAGGTTATTGATTGTTCTATTAAGTTCTATAGTTTCTTAATTCAGATTTTCTCTAGAGGATCTGTCCAATTGCGAGAGTTGTGTGCTGAAGTCACCCGTAATTATTGTGTTATAGCCTATATGACTCTTGAAGTTGAGGAGAGTTTGTTTTATGACTTTGCACCACCATTGTTTGATGCATACAAATTGATAATTGTTATGTCTTGTTGGTTAATGGTGCCTTTTAACAGTATATAGTGTCCTTCTTTATCACTTTTGATTAACTTAGGTTTAAGTTGATTTTAATCGATATGAGTATGGCCACTCCTTCTTGCTTCCGAGGGCCAACAATGGCTGCAAAGTCTTTCAGAATAAAATCATGTGATTTCCTGGCTGAGATTCCCATTGCTCTGTGGAAAGCCACCTTGGGCCTAGATCTCAGTTTCAAAGGGTGACATTCATGCGTGGCCTCCTAAAAACCAACACAATTCATTTCAATACTTCTATGAGGTACGTTCCAGAACTCAGGCTCTAAGAGAAATCACACCAGAGTTCAAGCCCAGGTGGACCAAGTCATCTCTTCCATCCCCCACACAAATGACCACAATTAGAACAAAAAAACTCCCACATGGCCCTCATCTTCGTCCATAAAGACCCTCATCAAAAGTTCTGGATGGAAGTTTTCATGATGGTCGCAACCAAAGACAGTTTCCAGAATAAGCTCCCTTGCCTCTAATTTCCCTAAAGTCAGTGTGGCCTGGACACCCTTCCTGTGAACCAGGAGTGATCAAAAAGGCCTGCCATTAAATCCGCTCTGTTTCTATAATTTGAGGCTTACTGAATGTCAGGTATAGATTTTTTATGTGATTTGGAGTCATGAGAAAACCCAAGCATATCTGCAGAGCATTGAAGAATTCATTTGACAAAGAGGATCCCTATTCTCACTTGAAGGGGGTCAGGAACCTAACAGAGAAAGGCAAGAATCTTCATCCACAATGACTGCTCTTTTTGCCATTTTGGTTTTGAATGCACACATGGGTTCTTTCTTTAGATCCATTAGGTGCTGAGAATCTAAGCCACAGCCTCACACAGGGCCAAGAGGCAGATTCAGACAAATCCCTTTCCAAAGCAATTAAGCAAAGAGCCACAGGTGATGTCCATTTATTTCCATTTGAAAATTTTTTCTTCAGGCTTCACAAAGGGGTGGCCTGCGGCAAAGACCTTCCTGACATTCAGGGCAACAGAACCCTTGATTTGTATACTTAGCTTGAATTATGTTCTGCACCGAGGTCTCAGATAAATCGATATACAATGGCATAGGACCGTGTACCTCGGATGATTGAATGTAGAAGAGAACATCCAGTCAAAAAGGGATAGTCTGTAGGATTAGGAAGATAGTCAGTAGGTTTAGGAAGAAGAGTGACTCTAGGAGTTGGACCAAAAGTTCTTTAGCAATAGGGTTTCAGTTAGAGAGTGAATGTAAATGTCAGCACATGTGAAGAGACAGTCACAATGATGAACTGGGAAAAATATGTAGGAAAGCAGATATCAATAGAAAGATTAGGAAATCAGGCAAAGTATAAAGTGAGTGATAGGATTAGACATTTTTAACAGGCTTGAGGTTGAATATATAATCTTAGGAAGAAACAAATATGTAGTAATCAATAGGATTGACATTTGAGAGCATTAGGCACCCTGGACATGGATGTTTTTAGTAATCCATGGTCACTTTCCATTTAGGCTTTGGTACAATCATATGTGTGACCTTTGCATTTTGTGTCCAGAATACTACCGTGATAAATTGTATATGTTGATAAGGTGACATGAGTATTTCTTCCACCATTATGGGGAGTAATATTCTGGAAACTTATAAATTAGTACTGGTGATACAAATAGGTGTACCTTGTGTTGATGATTATTGAGATGTTGCATGAATAGACCATATTGTGATAAAGTATATAACTAGTTCCAACTTTAAATAATGGATTGAGTTTGCATCTGAAAATATATTGGAAATCTTATATTGATATATATACAATCATTCCAACCAGTTATATATGTAATGGTAATATTAGGGTTACGGTTTATCGTGAAGGGTGAGTATTGCTTCAAAAATGATTATGGAATCAAAAATAATGTGTTTAGAAAGAAGTGTAGTGAAAAGACCAGTAAAGAAACATGGAGGATTACATGTGTTCTTAAGTAGTAAGTAAATGAATGTGAACCAAATGCCTATAATTTTGTGAAGTTGTGGATGAAAAAATATATCCTATGATGTCCATAAACAGATAAAATAGTAATATACCAGTGTTGAATAAAAATGAACTTCAAAATACACATCATGTCCCATAGCAATATACTTGCATTGATGTTAAACTGGGTCAGGTACTGTAGAAATATTAGGATTGGTATGCACCACCTACTAAACTTAGTTTTCAGTAGTAGGAAACAAAAATGTATTACAGGAATATAAATATTGCTGAAAATAATCTTGTAAAGATTGGATTTTGAACCCACATACATGAATATAAATGAATTTAGGGAGTGTATAATAAGACACATATTTTTCATATTTTTTTTAAAATCTGGAGGAAAAAAAAAAAAAAATATATATATATATATATATATATATATATATATTTTTTTTTTCCAGATTTAAAAAAATACACAAACACACACACACACACACACACACACACACACACATGCACACATACACGCACACACACACACACACACATTAATATTTAGCAATATATATGCCAATCGAAATTCATCATGAAATATAATTAATCCACGTATTCAAAAATATTCATTTTACTGAACATGGATTTATGTATAGAGTTTTTCACTAGGAAGCTCACCCATAGGTTGAATTTTCAGTTCCATCATTATTTAGGGAGAGTCATCTGTTCTCACAATTTTATATTCCAAAGTCAGGGAGCTCAAAAGAATGTCCGTGTGATACCAGGTAGGATATTATATATATGCATAAAAAAATACATGTGCTGAATAGGATACAGAGAAAGGGAGACAGGAATTTATATATGTGATAATTTTAAAAAATCATGGAGAAATATTACAATGAAAAGTTGACTAGATTTAAAAAACATACTCTTGATAATGCAGAAGGCAAATAGATGTATACACCATGCTTCCTATGAAAGGCCTGTATTTCTATTCGGTTAGGTTTCTTTCTCTCCATGATATTAGGATTAGTAGTCAGAGTCTAGTAGGGTATGGGTTAGTGTCAGGGATTCAGTATTTCAAATGGAAAAAAGGAAAATGAATCTAATGTGTATGCAAAAATGTGATACACATAAATCTTCCCTCTCTCATCCAGAACAATGCCTTGACATAACCATCGCTAAAAGTAAGACACAATTAGAGGAGAGGAGTTAGAATATCTGTGAATTTATGTGGAATGGAAAATGCTCAGGAGTTCACAACACTGGAGGTGGTAGAACAGTTTCCAAAAGTAAGGGAGAGGGTAAACAATCCAGAAACATGGAGCTGTGGTGGCCTAAAGACTTCTTGAGAAACTTCCTCTGAGGTTGGGAACAAGAAATATATGTAATTGTCAGGAGATTTAGCTTCGTTTGTAGTGACACCATGAAATCTGGGTCTGCATCTATGTTACCTGGAGAACATGGTTTCTTATTTTCCAATGATCATGAGGCAGCGGTGCTGAATTCTCTCTTTGTAGGTAAACTGAGGCCACTGGGCTGAAGTGTCTCCCATGTGGACTGTGAAGCCATTTGGTGATCCTCCACTTTCCAGGGTGTTTCTTACTGCTGCACTGGGAGTTTGGTACTTGCTTCACGAAATACAAGGAGTTCAACTGGGATAAAAATGCTGGAGGAGTTCTGTCATGTGTGGTTGGTCAGGGTCGCGAAGAGAATGTACGAACCAGGCTTCTATCCTACATAGCTTTCCCCTTGACTATAGCAACCTGATTCTGAACATTGCCCTGAAACCTCTCCATATGACAAGATGCCTTTACATATAAAGGTCTGCTGCCTGCACCATGTCAGTCGCAAGTCTTTCAAAGCCAATGGAAGATCCAGGTGGTCCTACCAAAAATATTTATTTACACACCTACAGTCCACTTCTCTACGCCCAGTACTCAGCAGGATCCAAATTACTGGCATCTCTGTTCTACACCATTTTCACGAAACCCAGTCAATCAAGGCACTGTTTGGTACACTCATGATCAGCAACAGGAAATCCAAAGTTTATCCAGTGCCACCTGGTCATGGGAATTTCAGAAATTTCATGGTATTAATCTAGTCATATTTCAAAAATGAAGTTAGAGGCACTGTGGGTTTCAATTAATTCAGGAACCATTAAATGGTGAGGAAGCTCATTTCAATGAAAGCTCTGGAGAACACTCACAGAAAAGCCTTCCAAAAGACTGGCAAAAAGGTCACATGAATCCAGACACATTGTGGTCTACAATGTGAGGTCCATATGTGTTTGGACTCTCAACTAGGGCTGCCAAGTCTTCAAGAAGTAAATCATGTGATATCCTGGCTCAGAATCCCCGAGCTCCGTGGAAAGCCATCCTGGGCCTAGATCTCAGTTTCCAAAGGCAATTCTCACGCGTGGCCTAGTAAAATCCCAAGAGAATTCACGGCAATACTTCTCTGAGGTCAGATCCAGAACTCATTCTTTAAGGGGAATCACACCAGAGTTCAAGCCCAGGTGATCCCAGTCATCTCTTCCAACTACCACACAAATTACCACAATTAAAACAAGAACACTCCCATATGGCCCTCATCTTCTTCCATATTGACACTCATCATAATTTGGCTGGATGTTTAAATGAGGGGCGCAGACCAAGACAGTGTCCAAAATAAGCTCCTTTGACCCTCATTTGCCTAAAGTCAAGGTGGCCTGGACACCCATCCTGTGAACCAGGAGTGATCAAATAGGCCTGCCATTAATACCGCTCCAATTCTCCAATTTGAGGCCTACTGACTGTGGGGTTTAGATTCTTTATGTGAATTTTAGTCATGATAAAACCAAACACCTATGGGCTAGCCTCTGTAGGTTTTGAAGAACTCATTTGACCCAAAGGATCCCTATTTTCACTTGATGGAGTTCAGGAACCTTACAGAGGAAGTCAAGAGACTTCATCCCAATGACTGCTCTTTTGGCCATTTTTCATTTGGATGCAAACATGGGAACTTTCTTTAGATCCATCAGGTGCTGAGAATCTAAGTCACAGCCACACACAGGGCCAGGGGGCTGATTCATACACATCCCTTTTCAAAGCACTTAAGAAAAGAGCCACAGGTATGCCCAATCATTTCCCTTTGAAAACTGTTTTCTTCAGGCTTCAAAAAGGGGTGGCCAGAGGCAAAGACCTTCCTGACATTCAGGGCAACAGAACAATTGGTAAGTAAAAGGCCCAAAGCAGGGTTTCTCCACTGAGACTTTCCTGGTCACACTGATATCTGAGTTTTCTGAGATGCTCCCCATTCCCTACAGCTATCCAGTACATTGTTATGTCACAGAGCTTTGAGGTGGTAAAGATCTTGGACACAAAACCATAGGCCTATTCTTGAGATTGGCCGGAATTCAGGAAGAAAACAGGAACTTAGGAAGATAGCAGGTGTTGCACATCAATAAGGCAAGCTACAGTCCATTCATAAATGGGGCAATATGAATGCTGAGAAGCTTTCTACTCGACAAGACACATCCATTCATGAATTCTCTTTTCTAATGTCTACAACCACGGACACAGTGAGATACACAGACAGAGAAACACTCGCCATGTTAAACGACTTACTAGAAACAGTCCACTTCCAACGAAACAAACTGACTTTCCTACCTATTCTCAGAGAATGAGACAAAACCACAAACCCACAACCACACCCACAAAGGCACCTTCTTCCCCCAAGTAGGTCTTTGACTATCCGGAGTGTCCTCTGACTTGTAGGCCATAATATGTTCCCCCAAAATAGCCTGTCCTGTCTCAGATCTGGTCTCCTTGGCAAACTCTGTGAACTTCTCAGGAGCCAACGGTGAGCCACTAACTGCTTTCTCAAGAAAAGCAACGCTTCCGAGCTTTCCTGGCATTTGTTCTTCTCACGTCTGAAGGTACCAAGAAAGACTGACTGTCCTTGGTAAATTCAAATAAGTGAGACCACAGGGATGGGGACTGGGACTGGCTCTGTGTGCCTGGCTTCCTGGATCCAAAGTTCAGAAAGTTCCATCACCAAGGAAGTGAGGTGAGGTCATTTCCTTCCTGAACTGAATGAGGTCCCTGTCTTGGCAACCACTTTGTCTTAACTGTTGCTTCCAAGGGTCCCATGAGATTGAGGCTGCCCCTACTTCCTGTGACACTTTCACAAGTTAGAATGGTATATCAACCATAGGCACCCAGGAATAGATCTCCACAAAGGCCTGTTTTGGTCCATGTTCTCTACATTAAGAAGAGAATCTAATTCAGACACAACCTTTTATCCTGACCGGGTTGTTTGCCATGGAAGATGACTTTTGCTTTCTCAGGTCCTTCATAGCTGCCTACATCTTCTCCAGGGATCATTTCTGCATGGGCCTTTGAGGTTCTCAGCAGGTGGAAGTTTCCCTACATTTTTTTATTGTAAAATCAACTCTTTCCCTGCTCTTCTATAAAGTTAGATTGAAGGAACAGTGTATGATTATGGTTAAAAACATGTTTGATTTGGGTTAGAAATCATTGTGCTGGATGAATAATGGTATTGGGAACTTGCTATGTGTATAAGAATATATAGGTGTAATATATGTATGAAAAAAGAAATCTAAGTATGATTTGAAGGCCAGAAGGGCATTGGGCCCTTGATTGGGATACGCAGCATTGAATTACGTTCTGCAGAGATGTCTCAGATAAATCGATATACAATGGCATAGGTCCTTGTACCTTGCATGAATTAATGTAGAAGGAACATCCAGTCAAAAAGGGATAGTCGGTAGTGAAAGGTTAATAAAATAGGTACTTGTAATTTCCTGTTTTTCTGTATGCTTAACAAAACACTGTTGAAATCTTGAGAAATGTTTGCTAATCTTGTTCTAGAATGTACTGTTCCCAACTGCCAAACTGCAGAATGTACTGCCTCACTCGGTGTCACGCGAACCGCCCACTCACCCTTACACATCAGTAAACTTCCCTCCCTTCCCTCTCCAAGAAATGTATGTAAGCTCTGCATAAGCTGTTCTCAGAGCTCTCTGATCTATTTAAGTTAGCTGTGAGCCCCAGCAAGCTGGACCCCAAAAAAACCCTTTGCTGTTGCATGAGACAGTCTCTTGGTAGTCTCTTCCTCCGACACTCGCCTGACCTTTACATATTGAGGTTCCACCGAGTTCTGGCAGTGGCGGATGAGAGACCCCCAACGGGCTCCTCTCGGAGCAAGTAAGGCGCCTCTTTCTGGTTTCAGGTGTCATGTTAGGGCTTGGCAAAATTGCTGGAGATGAAGAGCCTGGGGTCTCTCCGACGGTGGCTGAGAGACGTGTCACAGAGACATAGGGCACCTCCATGGGGGACCCCGCAGAGGACTCGGAGAATCAAGGAACAATTGCTTCATCGACTCAGTGATATTTTGTTTTAGATTAGGTATTGCCATCCTATCGGGTTTTGCCGGCTACGCATTCCTGGTCTCAGTGTTGGACGTCCATTGCCTGTCTTCATGGTCTTGTCTTATCTGTGTCATGTGACTTTGCTTTTACTGTTTGTGTACCTTTCATTATGGGACAGAGCACTTCAATGGCTCTGTCCCTGACCCTTGATCACTGAACCAAAGTCTGCTTAAGGGCTCAGTATCTTTCTTTTTTTAGTAAAACGCTAGACCTGGCAGACTCTCTGTGCCTCAGAATGGCCCATTTTGGAGTCGTATGGCCCCTAGAAATATCTTTCTACTTCCCACTAATTTAAAAAGTCAGAGATATTGTCTTTCAGCCAGGGCCACATAGCCATCCTGATCAACAGCCATATATCTTAACTTTGCCAACCTCTGCAAATCTCCTCCACCATGGGTGAAGCCTTTCCTTGCCCATGCCTCTGCTCATACTCCTTCCCCCATGATCTCTCAAACCCTCACCTCTTCCACCTCCTCCACCCTCTGTTCTCCCTGAGTCACAAGATTTGACTCTACTGGACTCTTCTTCCCCTCCTTATCCACTGCCCTCGTCCCCTAACACACAACACACTCTAAGTGATTCCCCTGCTTCTGACTAAGCCTCTCTACCATTGGAGGAAGCTAAGCCGGTAATAGGATCTGATAATGGACCGATGTTCATGGCCCAGGTAAGTCAGGGGTTAGCCAGGAACCTGGGGATTAATTGGAAGTTATATTGTGCTTATAGACCCCAGAGTTCAGGACAAGTAGAAAGAATGAATAGAACAATTAAAGAGACCTTAACGAAATTAAGCTTAGAGACCAGCATAAAAGATTGGACTATGCTCCTGACTTATGCAATGTTTCATGCAAGAAAAAATCCTTCTGTTTCTTTGAGTAGCCTTACCCCCTGAGAAATTCTCTATGGTGGCCCTCGTCCAGTAAGGGTCCTAAGCCCAACTGTAAGACCTAAGGATCCATTTCACACCCTCTTGGTTGACAGACTTAAAGCTCTTGAAAGAACTCAGTGATACCTGTGAAAATAGCTGGCCACTGCCTACCAAACTGTGTACCAGGGGATTCCACATCCATATCAAATAAGAGACTTCATGTATGTAAGATGACATCAGGTGTCATCCCTGGAACCCTGCTGAAAAGGACCATACCAGGTGTTACTTATAACACCTACAGTGGTAAAGGTATACAGAATCACTTCCTGGATCCATGCCTCTCATCTCAAGCCTGCTCCTTGTCCAGAATCTTTCTGGAAACTGGAAAAGACTGGTAACAGTTTCAAATTGTGTATTCGCCATGTGGATAAGGTTATATACTCTCCCCTTGGCCACAAGTAGTCCTAACCCTCATCAGCCTGTTAAGCAGCGATGGCTGATCACAAATCCTACTGGAAAAGAGTATAATCTATCTCGCATACAGCCCCCTTAGGGACCTGGTGGCCATCTCTCCACCCAGACATTTGTCAGCTGGCCATAGGTCTTTTTTATTGGGATATCCCTGATGAAGAAAATCCCACTAAAATACCATTAAATCCCTTCCGTACCATAGATAATGGAAACAAACTTTATGGATGTAGGGACACGCGAGCCAGATGCGGTTGGCTAGCCTAGATTACTATGTTTGCCCGGCAAACTATCAAAGCCACAAACAGTAACGGCTGTGTGGGGGAAAAGCCGACTTCTTCTGTATTTCATGGAGATGTGATCATACAGGGGCTGCCTGATGGAACCCCAATACTTCATCAAATTCAGTACACAGCATTGGCCATATTACCAAGTAGAAAACAGAAAAAGGATGGCCCCAGAGGGGTCTCTAGATCCTCAAATTTTGCATGACCTTTTTAACTTCTGCAAGTGCTCAAAAGGGTGAAAGGAGATTCCCCTATGTGGAAGCCTTTTCCCTCCTTCACCTCACATCTGAACTATGCTTCTCCAATAGATTTTTATCCTCAGCCTTCTGCTCCAGACTCTCTGCTGTCACTCCCACCTCAGCAACCTGATTTCTCCCCTCCAATTACTAGATCAGAAACCCAAACCTCCACCAGTTCTCAGACAATTGCCCACTAGTGAGGTAGCAGGTACTGAGGT
Organism: Callospermophilus lateralis; assembly: GCF_048772815.1. Taxonomy (NCBI): domain Eukaryota; kingdom Metazoa; phylum Chordata; class Mammalia; order Rodentia; family Sciuridae; genus Callospermophilus; species Callospermophilus lateralis. The sequence goes on from NW_027512698.1 coordinate 247,586, forward strand.
ACCCCTCCACCGACTCATTCCTCTCTTCTCCTGTCAGTGCCCTCACCGGGTCCCACCAGGTCCTCTTTCCAGCTAACCCAAAGCTCAAACGAGCTGAGGAGAGCTCTCAGACCCTTATCCAAGATGTAATATAAATGGCCATTAAAGTTGCTTTGTCATCACTGAAAACAGGTTACTAAAATTTAAAGTCCCTCACAGAATTTTGGGATACTCACTCCCGTTTTCTGCTCTGCTCTACCTGTTCTACTGCTGAAGTTTTGTTGCTAGGAAATTCCCAAACCCCTTTCCAATTATTTTTTTACATCTCTCTTTTTCCTCATTCTCAGATCCTCAGAGCTTCTCTCAGCCCCACCTTCCCCGTATTCCCCCTCTGTACCAGGCCCACAGAAAAGTCTTAAATGTCCTTCTCCAGAAGTCTTCACCATGGCTGAATTTAGAACTTTCAGCATAGAGTTTCTATAAAGAGTTCAATGTAGATAAAATTTCTCTTTTTGTATTGCCCTGTTCTACTTGGCCACTGGTTAAAAAACTCAGTACTTCTAAGCTAGACAACCCCTAACTTGTTTTTCACAAAATATGTGAACAAGGCCTCTGGCCTTCAGCTGGGGCTTCACAGAAATGGCTACATTTCTAAGATAAAGAAATTACCAAATGGGCTCCGTTGTAACAGCTGGCAGGGGGAAAATAAGAAAGGGAATAAAAAGCTCTTCCCCTCCCATGTGTCCTTGAAAATTTAACTTGCCCAGAACAGAGGAAAAATCAGAAACAAATACTGCTTTTTTGAACTTCTGCAGACTGTAAACTTCTGAGCCCCATCCTTATATGCTGGGTACAAAATTCTGAAACTACCTAAACTTGAGTTTCAGGGGATTAATTGATTACAACAGAAGCAATGCCCTCTGAATCCGGTTGCAACAAAATAGGACTGTTTCCCTGTCTTCAGTGCCTTAGGTGCCTTGCCTTGTCTGTCCCTACAACAGCATAATTCTATATACTTAAACATTGTTTATGTTTTCATGAAATGGTCAACAGATGGGATTAATTTTGAAATGGTGCAGATGTTTCCCAGAGTGCTCTATCATTATGCAGGTTCGTTTGAAGATCAAATGGGGGGGGGCATACAACCGGTTCCACTGGGAACATGTATCACTCACTTTAGCCATCCTATTATGAATAGGAGTTGCTGCACGGGTGGGCACAGGAGCCACTGCCATTGTCCATGGGACACAACAAATGACCCAATTAGAAGCAGCAATAGAGCAAAACTAAGATATTAGAAACCCCCATCAGAGCTTTGCATGAATCTTTAACCTCTCTCTCTGAAGTTGTTTTACAGAACAGTTGAGGGTTGGACCTCCTCTTTATTAGAGAAGGGGGCCTTTGTGATGCATTGAGGAAAGAATGTTGTTTTTATGCTGACCATACTGGAGTTGTAATAAAATCTATGAGTAAATTTAAAAGACACCTTGAAGAGCATCAACAAGAGAGAGAGGCCCAAAAAGGGTGGCTTGAGTCTTGGTTCACACACTACTCCTGGTTAACTACGTTTTTATCAACCTGGCAAGTATAATAATAATCCTCATATTATTGCTAACTATAAAACCCTGTTTGCTCAACCGTGTAATTTCTTTTCTCCAGGCTCAAATTGGACGAGTTAAACTTATGGTAATACCCCACTAGCAGACATAGAATGTGACACCCTCCAATGATCATTTTTATGATTAAAAGTAGCCAGAAGAAGAAGTGGGGAATTAAAGGTTAATAAAATAGGTACTTGTCACTTCTTATTTTTCTGTATGCTTAACAAAACACTGTTGAAATCTTGAGAAATGCTTGCAAATCTTGTTCCCAGAATGTTCTGTCCCCAACTGCGCAACTGCAGAATGTACTCCCTCACCCAGTTGCACGCAAACCACCCACTCGCCCTGACCCATCAATAAAATTCCCTCCCTGCCCTCTCCAGGGAAAGTATATAAGCTCTACTTCAGCTATTCTCAGGGCTATCTGCTCGATTTAAGTGATCTCTGAGCCCCAGCATGCTGGACACCAAAAAAACCCTTTGATGTTGCATGAGATAGTCTGTTGGTTGTCTCCTCCTCTGAAGCTCGCCCCACATTTACTTGGATGATTGAATGTAGAAGAGAACATCCAGTCAAAAAGGGATAGTCTATAGCATTAGGAAGATAGTCAGTACTTTTAGGAATAAGGGTGAGTATAGGAATTGGAAAAAAAAGTTCTTTAGCAATAGGGTTTCGATTAGAGAGTGAATGTAAATGTCAGCACAGGTGAAGAGTCAGTCACAATGATGAACTGGGGAAAATATGTAGGAAAGCAGATATCAATAGAGACATTACGAAAACAGGCAAAGTATAAAGTGAGTGATAGGATTAGATATTTTGAACAGGGTTGAGTTTACATATATAATCTTAGGAAGAAACAAATATGTAGTCACAAATAGGATTGACATTTGAGATCATTAGGCAAATTTCAGGTGGATGAATATTTCTCAGAATAATCTTGTGAATAGTTGATTATAAATCCACATACATAAACATGAATGAATTTAGGTAGTGTATATAAGACACATATATTTCATATTTTGAAAAATCTGGAGAGTGTATATATATATATATATATATATATATATATATACAAAACACACACACAGACAAAAAAGTAGCAATATATATGTCAATCAAAATTCATTATAAAATATGCATCATCCAGAGATCTAAAAATATTAATTTTACTGAACATGGATTTATGTATAATGCTCTTCAACTAGCAAGCTCACCCATAGGTTGAATATCCAATTCCAACAAGTTTAGTAGGAGTGATCTCTTCTAACAATTTGTATCTGCCAAGTCAGCCACCTCACAAGAATGTACGTGTGGTACCAGGTAGGAATCTATATGTGCATATAAGAATACAGAGAAAGGGAGACAGGAATTCACATATTTGTTAACCTTAAAAATACATGGACAACTATTTCAACAACAAATCGACTAGATTCATGACTCCAACTCTGTATCATGCAAAAGGCAAGTCCAACAATACACCAGGCCTACTCTGAACTGCTTGTATTTCTATTCTGTTTGGGTTAGTTTTCTCCATCATATTAGAATTAGTAGTCAGAGTCTGGTCGGGTATGGGTTAGAGTCAGGGATTCAGTATTTTGAATGGAAAATAAAAAACTGAATCCAATGTGTATGCAAATATATGCTACAGAAAATTCTTCCCACTCTCCTCCAGAACAATGCCTTGACATTACCTTCGCACCAAGTAAGACACAATTAGAGGAGAAGAGTTAGAAAATCTGTGAATACCTATCAGGAATGGAAAATGCTCCAGATTTCACAACTTTGGAGGTGCTAGAGGAGTTTCCAAAAGTAAGGGACAGGGTAAACACTCCACAAACATGGAGCTCTGCTGGCCTAAAGACTTTTTGAGAACCTGCCTTTGAGGTTGGGCACTTAAAATATATGTTGTTTTCATTAGCTTTAGCTTTATTTGTAGTGAGACAATCAAAGCTCGATCTGCTTCTATGTGACCTGGAGGACATGGTTATTTATTTTCCAATAAAAATGAGGCAGCAGTGCTGAATTCTCTCTTTGTAGGTAAACTGTGGCCACTGAGGGCTAAGTGTCTCCCCGTGTGGACTGTGACACAACTTGGTCTTCCTCCAATTATCGTCGTGTTTTTTTGCTGCTGCACTGGGAGTTTGGTATTTGCTTCATGAAATACAATGAGTTCAAATGGGAGACAGTGCTGAAGGGAGTTCTGTCAGCTGAGGTGGGCATGGTCTCCAGGAGAATGCACCAACCAGGGTTCTATCCCACGTAGCTTGCCCCCTTGACAATAGCAACATGATTCTGAACATTGCCCTAAAACCTCTCCATATAAAAATATGCCTTTACGTATATGGGTCTGATGGCTGCACCATGTCATTCTCAAGCCATTTGGAAGCCAATGGAAGATCCACATGGCCCCACCACAGATGTTTTATCACTCACTTGCATAACACTTCTCTAGGCCCACTACTCACTAGGCTCCTACTTACTAGCATCTCTGTTCTACACCATTTTCATGAAACCCAGTCAATCAAGGCCCTGTCTGGTATATTCATGATCATCAACAGGACATCAAAGGTTCTCCAGTGACATCTGGTCATGGGAATTTTAAAAATTTCATGGTAATTATCTAGCAATTTTTCATGGATGAAGTTGGAGGAACTGTGGGTTTCAATTCATTCAGGAACCCTTAAAGGGTTAGGAAACTAATTTCAGGCAAAGCTCTGGAGTACTCTCACAAGCAAGGCTACCCAATGAGTGGCCAAAAAGTCACATGAAGCGAGGCCAATTGAGGTCTATAAAGCGAGGTCCATGTGGGTTTTGAATCTCTATAATGCATGCCAAGTCTTTCAGAATAAAATCATGTAATATCCTGGCTGAGATTCGCAGTGTTCTGTGGAAAGCCAACCTGTGCCTAGATCTCAGGTTCCAATGGCAACTTCATGCCTGGCCTCCTAAAATCCCAACACAATTCTTAGCAATACTTCTCTCAGGTCAGTTCCAGAACTCAGTCTATAAGGAGAATCACACCAGAGTTCAAGTCCAGGTGGACCCAGACAACTCTTCCAACCGCTACTCAAATGAAAACAATTAAAACCAGAATACTCCCTCATGGCCCTATTCTTCTTCCATATAGACACTAATCATAACCTCTTCCTGGAGTTTTCCATGAGTTGTGCAGCCCAAGAAAATGTCCAAAATAAGCTTCTTGCACCTCTTTTGCCTAACTTCAGCGTGGCCTGGGCACCCTTCCTGTGAACCTGGAGTGATCAAATAGGCCTGCCCTTAATACTGCTCCGCTTATCCAATTTGAGGCTCTCTGACTGTGGGGTGTAGATTCTTTATGTGAATTGGAGTCATGAGAAAAGCCAAGACAGTGTCCAAAATCAGCTCGCTTTTTCCTCATTTGCCTAAAGTCAGGGTGGCCTGGACACCGTTTCTGTGAACCAGGAGTGATCAAATAAGCCTGCCGTTAATACTTCTGTGTTTCTCCAATTTGAGGCCTACTGATTTCAGGTATCAATTTCTTATGTGATTTGGAGTTACTCGAAAACCCAAGCACCTCTGCAGGGAATTGAAGAACTCATTTGACCCAAAGAATCCCTATTCTCACTTGATGGAGTTCAGGAACCTAACAGAGGAAGGCAAGAGACTTCATCCATAATGAATGATTTTTTTGCCATTATGGTTTTGGATGCACACATGGGATCATTCTTTAGATGCAACAGGTGCTGAGAATCTAACTCAAAGCCACACACATGGCCAAGAGACTAATTCAGACACATCCCTTCCCAAAGCAATTAAGCAAAGAGCCACAGGTGATGCCATTCATTTCCATTTGAAAACTGTTTACTTCAGGCTTCACAAAGGGGTGGATTGAGGCAAAGAACTTCCTGACATTCAGTGAAAAACAACAATAAGTAAGCAAAAGGCCCAAAGCAGGGTTTCTCCACTGAGACTTTCCTGGTCACACTGATATCTGAGTTTTCTGAGATGCTCGCAATTCTCTTCAGCTATCCAGTACATGGCCATGTCACAGAGTTGGAGGTGGTACATATTTTGAACATAAATCCATGAGCCTATTCTAGAGAGTGGACAGAATTCAGGAAGAAAACAGCAACTTAGAAAGATAGCAGGTGTTGCACATCAACAAGACAAGCTGCACTCCATTCATATATTGGGCAGGTTGAAATATGGGAAGATTTACACTTGACAGGACACATCCATTAATGCATTCTCTTTTCCAATGTCTACAACAATGGACACAGTGGGATACACAGACATAGAAACACTCACCTTGTGAAACAACTTACTAGAAACTGTCCACTCCAAACCAAACCGCCTTTCCCATCTATTCTCAGAACATGAGACAAAACAATAAACCCACACACACTCCCACAAAGGCACCTCCTTCACCCAAGTAGGTCTGTGACTATCCAGAGTGTCCTCTGACTGGTGGGCCATACTATGTTCCCCTGAAATGGTCTGTCTTCTCTCAGATCTGGTTTCCTTGGCCAACTCTGTGCAGTTGTCAGGAGCCAGTGGTGAACCACTATCTGCTTTCTCAGGAAAGGTCCATCTTCAGAGCTTTCCTGGCATTTGGCCATACTCACATCATTAGGTACCAAGAAAACTGACTCTGTCCTTGGTAAATCCAAACAAGTGAGCCCACTGGGACTGGGACTGGGACTGCCTCTTGGTGCCTGGCTTTTTGGATACCAAGTTCAGACAGTTCCATCACCAAGAAAATGAGGTATGTCACTTTCTTTGGAACTGAATGAGGTCACTGCCTTGGCAACGACTTTGTCCTAACAGTTGCTTCCAAAGGTCCCATGAGATGGAGCCTTCCCCTACTTCCTGTGACACTTTCACAAGGTAGTATGGTATATCAACCATTGGCACCCAAGAACAGCTCTCCACACAGGCCTGGTTTGGTCCATCTTCTCTACAATAAGAAGAGAGAGGCTGATTCATACATATCCCTTCATCCTGACCAGGTTGTTTGCATTGGAAGATGACTTTTGCTCTCTCAGGTCCTTCATACCTGCCTACAACTTCTCCAGGTATCATTTCTGCATGGACCTTTGAAGTTCTCAGCAGGTGGAAGGTCCCCAAGTTTCCTGTATTGTAAAAACCACTCTGTCCCTGCTCTTCTGTAAAATGAGATTGAGGGAACAGAGTATGTTTAGGGTTAATAACAGGTTTAATTTGGGTTACGAATCATTCTGTGCGATGAATAATGCTATTGGGAACCTGCGATATTTACAAGAATATAGAGGTGAAATATAAGTATGAAAACAGAAATCTAGGTATGATTTGAAGCCCAGAAGGACATTGGGCCCTTGATTGGGATACTTAGCTTTGAATTATGCTCTGCAAAATTGTCTCAGATAATTCGATATACAATGGCATAGGACATTTTATTGAATGTAGAAGAGAACATCCAGTCAAAAAGGGGTAGTCGGTATAATTAGGAAGATAGTCGGTAGGTTTAGAAAGAAGAGTGAGTATAGGATTTGGACCAAAAGTTCTTTAGCAATAGGGTTTCGATTATAGAGTGAATGTAAATGTCAGCACATATGAAGTGTCAGTCACTAGGATCAACTTGGGAAAATTTGTTGAAAAGCAGATATCAATAGAAACATTATGAAATCAGGCAAAGTATAAAGTGAGTGATAGGATTAGACATTTCCAACAGGGTTGAGTTTGAATATATAAATTAGGAAGAAACAAATATGTAGTCACCAATAGGATTGACAATTGACAGCATTAGGCAACCTGGACATGGATGTTTTTAGTAATTCATGTACACTTTACATTTAGGCTTTGGTACAATCATAAATGTGACCTTTACATTTTTTTGTCCAGAATATTACTTTGATAAAATGTATATGTACATCAGGTGACATGAGTATGTCTTCCAACATTTCTGCAAGCAATATATTGAAGATGTAAAATTAGAATCGGGGGTACAAAGAGGTGTAACCTGTGTCTATGAATATAGAGATAAAGAATGAATAGACCGTAATGTGAATGAATAATATAACTTTTTTCAACTTTAAAAAATGAATTGATCTAATATCTGAAAAATCACAGGAAATCGTATATTGATATACAATCATTCATTCCAAGCAGTTATACATCTAATGGTAATATTCGTGTTTTGGTTTATCATGAAGAGTGTGTGAGTTTTGCTTCAAAAGTGACTATGGAAATAATGTGTTTGGAAAGAAGACTCATGAAAATACCAGTAAAGAAACCTTGACAATACATGTGTTCTGAAGCAAAAAGTGATTAAATTTGAAACAAATGCCTACAAATTTGTGAACTTGTGGATGAAATGTTTATCCTATGACGTGCAAAAACTGAAGAAATAATAATGTAAAAGTGTCGAATACAAATGAATAAAGAATTACATATCATGTCCCATTGGAATCTACTTGCATTGATGTTAGACTGGGTCAGTTACTGTAGAATAATTAGGATTTGCATGCATCATTCCCTGAAGTTAGTTTTCAGTACTAGGAAACAAATATGTATTTCAGGTGGATGAATATTTCTGAATATTTTTAATCAACTTTTCACAAGAATAATCTTGTGAAAAGTTGATTAAAAATCCACATACATGAACATAAATGAATTTAGAGAGTGTATATTTGACACATATATTTCATATTTTGAAAAATCTGGAGAGTGTACACACACACACACACAAACACACACACAAAGCACTCACAGACATTAAAAAGTAGCAATATAAATGCCAATCGAAATTCATCAGTAAATATATATCATCCACAGATGCAAAAATATTTATTTTACTGAACATGAGTTTACGTATAATGTTGTTCTACTAGGACGCACCTTATAGGTTGAATTTTCAGTTCCAACAGCATTTAGGAGGAGTGATCTCTTCTCACAATTTGTATCTGCCAAGTCAGCCACCTCACAAAGATGTACGTGTGATACCTGGTAGGATTCTATATATGCATATAAATATACAAGTGTGAATAGGCTAAAGAGAAAGGGAAACATGAATTCTCATATTTGTTAACTTTAAAAACACATGGAGATCTTTTTCTATTAAACATTGACTAGATTTATAACTCCTACCTTGTATAATGCAAAATGCAAGTCCAACTATACAACATGCCTCCAATGAACTGTTTGTATTTCTATAGGTTTGTGTTATTTTTCTCTATCATATTAGGATGAGTTGTCTGACTCTAGTATGTATGGGTTAGTGTCAGGGATTCAGTATTTCAAAAGGAAAATTGGAAATTGAATCCAATTTGTATGCAAATATATGCTACACAAATATCCTCCCACTCTCATCCAGAACAATGCCTTGAAATTACCTTCACCCCAAGTAAGACACAGTTAGAGGAGAATAGATAGAAAATCAGTGAATACATATCTGGAATGGAAAATGCTCAGGAGTTCACAACCTTGGAGGTTGTAGAGGAGTTTCCAAAAGTAAGGGACAGGGTAAACACTCCACAAACATGGAGCTCTGCTGGCCTAAAAACTTTTAGAGCAACTGCCTCTGAGTTTGGGAACGTGAAAAATATGTTGTTGTCAGGAGAATTGGCTTCCTTTGTAGTGAGACCATCAAAGCTGGGTCTGCATCTATGTGATGTGGAGGACATGGTATCTTATTTTCCAATGAACATGAGGTAGCAGTGTTGATTTTCTTCTTTTTAGGTAAACTGTGGCCTCTGGGGGCTAAGTGTCTCCCCGTTGGACTGTGAAGCCATTTGGTCCTCCTCCACTTTTTGTGGGGTTTTTGCTGCTGAACTGGGAGTTTGGTATTTGCTTCATGAAATTCAAGGAGTTCAACTGAGACACAGTGCTGGAGGGAGTTCTGTCATGTGTGGTGGTTCAGAGTCTGCAGAAGAACGCACCAACCACGCTTCTATCCCTCAAAGCTTGCCACATTGCATCCTTGTCCATAGCAACCTGATTCTGAACATTGCCCTGAATCCTCTCCATATAACAAGATGCCTTTAATTACAAGGGTCTGCTGGCTGCTTCATGCAATCCACAAGCCATTTGGAAGTCAATGGAAGACCCACATTGCTCCAACACAGATGTTTTATCACACTCCTGCCCACCACAGCTCTAGGCCCACTTCTCAGCAGGCTGCAACTTTCTGGCACCTCTGTTCTACACAATTTTCATAAAACCCAGTCAAGCAAGGCACTGTCTGGTACATCCATGATCAGCAACAGAACATCCAAAGATTCTCCAGTGCCACCTGGTCATGGGAATTTCAAAAATTTCATGGTATTTTTTAGACATTTTTCATGGATGAAGTTGGAGGCACTGTGGGTTTCAATTCATTCAGGAACCAGTAAATGGTGAGCAAGATTATTTCAATGAAAGCTCTGGAGAACCCTCACAGGCAAGGCTTCCCAAAGAATGGCCAAAAGGTCACATTCAGCCAGGCCCATTAAGGTCTACAATATGAGGTCCATGTGTGTTTTCACTCTCAACTATGTCTGCCAAGTCTTTCGAATGAAATCATGTGTTATCTTGGCTGAAATTCCCAGTGCTCTGTGGAAAGCCACTCTGGGGCTAGATCTCAGTTTCCAAGGGTGACTCTCATACATCGCCTCTTAAATCACAACACAATACATGGCAATACTTCTCTGAGATCAGTTCCTGAACTCAGTCTATAAGGGGAATCACACCAGAGTTCAAGCCCAGGTAGACCTTGTTATGTCTTCCAAGTGTCACACAAATATCCACAATTAAATCCAAAACACTTCCACATGGCACTCATCTTCTTCCATTTACACAATCATCATAATCTCTGGCTGGAGGTTTCCATGAGGGGTGCAGCCCAAGACAGTGTCCAATATAACCTCCCTTGCCCCTCATTTGCCTAAAATAAGGGTGGCCAGGACATCCTTCCAGTGAACCAAGAGTGATCAAATAGGCCTGCCATTAATATGGCACTGCTTCTCCAATTTGAGGCCTACTGACTGTGTGTTTTAGATTCTTTATGTGAATTGGAGTCTTGAGAAAAACCAAGCACTTATGGGCTAGCCTCTGCAGGGTTTTGAGGAACACATTTGAACCAAATTATCACTATTCTTACATGATGGATGACAGGAACCTTACAGAGGAATGCGAGAGACTTCATCCACACTGACTGCTCTTTTGTCCATTTTGGTTTTGGATGCACACATGGGATCCTTCTTTAGATCCATCAGGTGCTGAGAATCTAAGCCACAGTTTCACACAGGGCCAAAAGGCTGATTCAGACACATCCCTTTCCAAAGCAATTAAGCAAAGAGCCACAGGTGATGCCCTTTCATTTCCATTTGAAAACTGTTTCTTTAGGCTCTACAATGGTGTGGCCTGAGGCAAAGACCTTCCTGACATTCAGGGCATCAGAACAATTGGTGAGCAAAAGGCCCAAAGAAGGGTTTCTTCACTTAGAATTTCCTGGTCAAACTAATATCTGAGTTTTCTGAGATGCTCCCATTTCTTTCAGCTATCCAGTACATGGCCATGTCACAGAGCTTGGAGGTGGTACATATTTTGGACAAAAAACCATGAGCCTATTCTGGAGAGTGGCCAGAATTCAGGAAGAAAAGAGGAACTTAGGAAGATTGTTGGAGTTGTCCACCCATAAGTCAAGCCGCAGTCCATTCATAAATTGGGCAAGTTGAGTCTAGACAGGACACATCCAATGATTCATTCTCTTTTCTAATATCTAAAACCACGGACACAGTGGGATACACAGACAAAGAAACACTGGCCTTGTCAAACGACTTACCAGAAACAGTTCACTCCAAACCAAACAAACCGCCTTTCCTACCTATTCTCAGAACATGAGACAAAATCTCAAACCCACACCCACACACACAAAGGAAGCTCCTTCCCCAAGTAGGTCTGTGACTATTGGGAGTGTCTTCTGACTGGTGGGCCAAACTATGTTCTGATGAAATCGCCTGTCCTGTGTCAGATATGGTCTCGTTGGCCAAATCTGTGAAGTTGTCACTAGCCAGCGGTGAGCCACTACCTGCTGTCTCAGGAAAGGCCCCTCTTCAGAGCTTTCCTTACATTTGTTCATCCTCACCTCAGTAGGTACCAAGAAAGACTGACTCTGTCCTTGGTAAATCCAAAAAATAAGACCACTGGGACTGGGACTGAGACTGGCTCTGGGTGCCTGGCTTCCCGGATTCCAAGTTCAGAGAGTTCCATCACCAAGGAAGTGAGGTGAGATTACTTCCTTCAGGAATTCTTTGAGGTCATTGCCTTGGCAACCACTTTGTCCTATGAGATGGAGGCTGCCCTTACTTCCTGTGACACTTTTACAAGTTAGAATGGTATATCAACCATAGGCACCCAGGAACAGCTCTCCACACATGCCTGGTTTGGTCTATCTTGTGTACATTAACAAGAGAGAGGCTTATTCAGACACAACCCTTCATCCTGGAAAGGTTGTTTGCGATGGAAGATGACATTTGCTCTCTCAGGTCCTTCATAGATGCCTACATCTTCTCCAGGGATCAAATTTGCATGGACATTTGAGGTTCTCAGCAGGAGGAAGATACCCTACATTCCTGTATTGTAAGACGAACTCTGTCCCTGCTCTTCTGCAAAGTTAGATTGAGGGAAGAGTGTATGGTTAGGGTTAATAACATGTTTGATTTGGGTTACGAATCATTGCGAAGGATGATTAATAGTATTGGGAACCTGCGATATTTATAAGATTATAGAGGTGAAATATAAGTATGGAAACAGAAATCTAGGTAAGATTTGAAGCCCAGAAGGGCATTAGGCCCTTGATTGGGATACTTAGCTTATAATTACGTTCTGCACAGATGTCTCAGATAAATCGATAATCAATGGCATAGGACCTTACACCTTGGAAGATTGATTTTAGAAGAGAACATCCACTCAAATTGAGATAGTCGGTGGGATTAGGAAGGTAGTCAGTAGGTTTAGGAAATAGAGTGAGTATAGGACATGGAGCAAAAGTTCTGTAGCAATAGTGTTTTGGTTATAGAGTGAATGTAAATTTCAGCACATGTGAAGAGTCATTCACAATGATTAACTGGGGAAAATATGTAGAAAGGAAAATATCAATACAGACCTTACGAAATTAGGCAATTATACAGTGAGTGATAGGATTAGACATTTTCAATAGGGTTGAGATTGAATACATAATCTTAGGAAGAAACAAATATGTCGTCACCAATAGGAATGACATTTGAAAGCATTAGGCAACCAGGACATTTATCGTTTTAGTAATCCATGTTCACTTTCCATTTAGTATTTGGTACAATCATAAGTGTGATTTTTGCATTTTGTGCCCAGAAAAATATTGTGATCAAATGTATATGTAGATCATAAGACATGAGTATTTCTTCCACGATTACTGGGAGCAATATTTGAAGACATATAAATTAGTATTGGGGGTACAAAGTGGTGTACCCTGTGTCTATGAATATAGAGATAATGCATGAATAGACCATACAGTGAATAAATATTATAACTGGTTCCACTTTAAATAATGGATTGAATTGATATCTGAAAATATATAGGAAATCATATATTGACATACAATCATTCACTCCAACCAGTTATATATCTAATGGTAATCTTAGGGTTATTGTTTATCATGAAGTGTGTGTGAGTTTTGTTTCAAAAGTGATTATGGAAATCGAAAATAATATGTTTGGAAAAAAGTCTCATGAAAATACCAGTCAAGAAATATGGAGGAATCCATGTGTTCTGAAGCAGGAAGTGATTGAAAGTGAAACAAATGCCTATAAATTTTCTAAATTGTGAATGAAATATATATCCTGTTATGTGCATAAACTGTTGAAATAGTAATGTATCAGTGTTGAATAAAAGTGAAAGTCAAAATACACATCATGTCCAATAGGAATCTACTTGCATTGATGTTAAACTGGGTCAGTTACTGTAGAAATATTAGAATTGTGTGCATTATGCACCAAAGATAGTTTTTTTTTTATTTTTATTTTTGGTTGTTCAAAACATTACATAGTTCTTGATATATCATATTTCACACTTTGATTCAAGTGGGTTATGAACTCCCATTTTTACCCTGTATACAGATTGTAGAATCACATCAGTTACACATCCATTGATTCACATATTGCCATACTAGTGTCTGTTGTATTCTGCTGACTTTCCTATCCTCTACTATCCCCCCTAGCCTCCCTGCCCCTCCCCACTTCTCTCTCTACTCCCTCTACTGTAATAAATTTCTCCCCCTTGTATTATTTTTCCCTTTCCCCTCAATTCCTCTTGTTTGTAATTTTGTATAACCCAGAGTGTCTCCTTCCAATTCCATGCAATTTCCCTTCTCCCTCCCTTCCACCTCTCATCCCAGTTTAATGTTAATCATCTTGTCATGCTCTTTGTCCCTATCTGTTCTTAGTTACTCTCCTTATATCAAAGATGACATTTGGCATTTGTTTTACAGGAATTGTGTAGCTTCACTTAGCATAATCCAGTCTAATGCCATCCATTTTCCTGCAAATTCTGTGATTTTTTCATTTTTCAATGCAGAGTAATAATCCATTGTGTGTTAATGCCACATTTTTTTATCCATTATTCTATTGAAGGGCATCTAAGTTGGTTCCACAGTCTTGCTGTTGTGAATTGTGCTGCTATGAACATCGATGTAGCAGTGTCCCTGTAGCATGCTCTTTTTAGGTCTTTAGTGAATAGACCAAGAAGGGGAATAGCTGGGTCAAATGGTGCTTCCATTCCCAGCTTTCCAAGAAATCTCCATACTGCTTTCCCAATTGGCTGCACCAATTTGCAGTCCCACCAGAAATGTACAAGTGTACCTCTTTTCCCACATCCTTGCCAGCACTTCTTGTTGTTTGACTTTATAATGGCTGCCAATCTTACTGGAGTGAGATGGTATCTTAGGGTGGTTTTAATTTGCATTTCTCTGACTGCTGGAGATGGTGAGCATTTTTTCATGTACTTATTGATTGATTGTATGTCCTCATCTGAGAAGTGTCTGTTGAGGTCCTTGGACCATTTGTTGATTGGGTTATTTGTTATCTTATTGTCTAATTTTTTGAGTTCTTTGTATACTCTGGATATTAGGGCTCTCTCTGAAGTGTGAGTAGTAAAGATTTCTTCCCAGGATGTAGGCTCCATATTTACCTCTCTTATTGTTTCTTTTGCTGAGAAAAAAACTTTTTTAGTTGAGTAAGTCCCATTTGTTGATTCTAGTTATTAACTCTTGTACTATGGGTGTCCTATTGAGGAATCTGTAGCCCGACCCCACAGTATGTACATCGTAACCAAATTTTTCTTCTATCAGACAGTGTGTCTCTGATTTGATATCAAGCTCCTTGATCCATTTTGAGTTAACTTTTGTGCATGGCGAGAGAAAGGGATTCAGTTTCATTTTGTTACATATGGATTTTCAGTTTTCCCAACACCATTTGTTGAAGATGCTATCCTTCCTCCATTGCATGCTTTTAGCCCCTTTATCAAATATAAGATAGTTGTAGTTTTGTGGATTGGTTTCTGTGTCCTCTATTCTGTACCATTGGTCCACCTGCCTTTTTCGGTACCAGTACCATGCTATTTTTGTTACTATTGCTCTGTAGTATAGTTTGAAGTCTGGTATCGCTATACCACCTGATTCACACTTCCTGCTTAGCATTGTTTTGCAATTCTGGGTCTTTTATTTTTTCATATGAATTTCATGATTGCTTTCTCTATTTCTACAAGAAATTCCTTTGGGATTTTGATTGGCATTGGATTAACCCTATAGAGAACTTTTGGTAATATCGCCATTTTGATGATGTTAGTTCTGCCTATCCATGAACAGGGTATATTTTTACATCTTCTAAGATCTTCTTCTATTTCTCTCTTTAGGGTTCTGTAGTTTTCATTGTATAAGACTTTCACCTCTTTTGTTAGGTTGATTCCCATTTTTTTTTTTAGGATATTGTGAATGGAGTGGTTGTCCTCATTTCCATTTCAGAGGATTTGTCGCTGATATACAGGAATGCATTTGATTTATGCGTGTTGATTTTATATCCTGCCACTTTGCTGAATTCATTTATTAGCTCTATTAGTTTCTTTGTAGACCCTTTTGGGTCTGCTAGGTATAGAATCATGTCATCTGCAATAGTGATAATTTAAGTTATTCTTTTCCTATTTATATGCCTTTAATTTCTTTCATCTGTCTAATTGCTCTGGCCAGTCTTTTGAGAACTATATTGAACAGAAGTGGTGAGAGCGGGCATCCCTGTCTTGTTCCAGATTTTGGAGGGAATGTCTTCAATTTTTCTCCATTAAGAATGACGCTAGCCTGCGGTTTAGCATAGATTGTTTTTACAATATTGAGGAATGTTCCTGTTATTCCTAGTTTTTCGAGAGTTTTGAACATAAAGGGATGCTGTACTTTGTCGAATGCTTTTTCTGCATCTATCTAGATGATAATATGGTTTTTATTTTTAAGTCTATTGATGTGGTGAATAACACTTATTGATTTTCGTATATTGAACCCTCCTTGCATCCCAGGGATGAATCCTACTTGATCATGGTCCACATTTTTTTGATATGTTTTTGTATCTGATTCTCCAGAATTTAATTTAAGATTTTTGCATTTAGGTTCATTAGAGATATCAATCTTTAGTCTTCTTTCTTTGAAGTGTCTATCTGGTGAAGGAATCAGAGTGATATTGGCCTCGTAGAATGAATTTGGAAGATCTCCCTCTTTTTCAATTTTCTGAAATAGCTTGAAAAGTATTGGTATTAGTTCATATTTAAAGGTTTTGTAAAAGTCTGATGTATACCCATACGGTCCTGGGATTTTCTTAGTTGGTAGTCTTTGGATGGTTTCTTTTATTTCCTCAATTGATATTGGTATGTTTAGGTTGTCTATATCCTCCTAACTCACTCTGGTCAGATCATATGACTTAAGAAATATTTCGATGCCTTCACTATCTTCTATTATTTTGGAGTATAAGGATTCAAAGTAATTTCTGATTATCTTCTGTATTTCTGAAATATCTGTTGTGATATTGCCTTTTTCATCCCATATGATAGTAATTTCAGTTCTCTCTCCTCTTCATTAGCATGGCTAGGGGTCTGTCCATTTTATTTATTTTTTCAACGAACCAACTTTTAGTTTTGTCAATTTTTTCAATTGTTTCTTTTGTTTCGATTTCATTGATTTCTGCTCTGATTTTAATTATTTCTTTCCTTCTACTTCTTTTGCTGTTGTTTGCTCTTGTTTTTCTAAGATTTTGAGATGAAGTATGAGATCATTTATTTGTTGTTTTTTTCTTTTTCTAAGGAATGAACTCCAAGCAATGAATTTTCCTCTTAGAACTGCTTTCAATGTGTCCCATAGATTCCGATATATTGTGTCTGTGTTTTCATTTTTCTCTAAGAATTTTTTTATTTTCCTCCTTGATGTCTTCTATAACCCATTGATCATTCAGTAACCTATTGTTCATTCTCCAAATGATGCATGGTTTTTCCTTCCTTCTTTTATCATTGATTTTTAGTTTCATTCCATTATGATAAGATAAGATGCATGGTATTATCTCTACTCCTTTAATTTGTCTAAGAGTTGCCCTGTGACATAATATATGATCTATTTTTGAGAAGGATCCATGTGCTGCTGAGGAAAAATGTAACTGCTTGATGTTGGATCGTATATTCTATATATGTCAATTAAGTCTAGGTTATTAATTGTGTTATTGAGTTCTATAGTTTCCTATTTCAACTTTTGTTTGGAAGTCCTGTCCAGTGGTGAGAGAGCTGTGTTGAAGTCTCCCATGATTATTGTATGGTGGTCTATTAGACTCTTGAACTTGAGAAAAGTTTGTTTGATGAACATAGCTGCACCATTGTTTGGGGCATACATATTTATGATTGTTATGTCATGCTGGTGTATGGTTCTCTTGAACAGTATGTAGTGTCCCTCTTTATCACTTTTGATTAACTTTGGCTTGAAATCTATTTTATTTGATATGAGTATGGACACTCCTGCTTTTTTCCGAAGTCCATATGAGTGATATGATTTTTTCCAAACTTTCACCTTCAGTGTATGTATGTCTTTTTCTTATCAAATGCGTCTCCGGTAGGCAGCATATTATTGGGTCTTGTTTTGTGATCCATTCTACTGGCCTCTGTCTGTTAATTGGTGAGTTTAAGCCATTAACATTTACAGTTATTATTGAGATAAGGGTTGTTCTTCCAGCCATATTTGTTTATTTATGTTATTAAACATGGATTGTTTTCCTCTTTGATTATTTCCCCCCTTTAATGTCCTACCTCCCACTGTTGGTTTTCATTATTTTCTAATTACTCTTCCTGTAATATTTTGCCAAGGATGTTTTGAAGAGATGGTTTTCTAGCTACAAATTCTTTTAACTTTTGTTTATCGTGGAAAGTTTTAATTTCATCTTCCATCCTGAAGCTTAATTTTGCTGGATACACAGTACATGGTTGGAACCCATTTTCTTTCTGTGATTGAAAAATGTCATTCCAGGATCTTCTAGCTTTCAGAGTCTTTGTTGAAAGATCAGCTGTTATCCTGATTGGTTTACCCCTAAATGTAATCTGCTTCCTTTCTCTTGTAGATTTTAAAATTCTCTCCTTATTCTGTATGTTGGGCATCTTCATTATAATGTGTCTAGGTGTGGATCTCTTATGATTTTTCACATTCGTCGTCCTGTAGGCTTTTAGAATGTGGGAGTCTGTCTCATTCTTGCTCATTCCTTTGGTTTGGACCTCTATACCTTCCTGTATCCCAATGACTCTTAAGTTTGCTCTCTTTATTTTATCCCATATTTCTTGGATGTTCTGTTCATGGTTTCTTAACAGTTTGGCTGAGCTGTCTATGTTCTTTTCAAGTTGAAATACTTTGTCTTCATTGTCTGATGTTCTATCTTATAAGTGTTCTACTCTGATGGTAGTATTCTCAATTGAGTTTTTAAGATGGTTTATTGCTTCCTGCATTTCTAGGATTTCTGTTTGTTATTTTTTACAACCTCTATCTCCCTGTATAGTTGATCTTTTGCTTCTTGGTTTTGTTTATGTAATTCATTGTTGAAGTGATCTTTCATTGTCTGATTTTGCTGTCTAATGTCTTCCTTGAGACTTCAGATCATCTGAAGAATGTATATCCTGAGTTCTTTATCTGACATTCCATCTGCTGCAGCTATTACCTCTTCTAAAGTTGTGTTGACCTGCATTGCTTTTGGTTCTTTTTTCCTTTTCTTTTCATACTGCTCGCGTTTCTTTCTGCTTGGTGAAACTGTTGTGATTTTGAAATTTTCCCCCTATATATTTATATTGCTCTTGTATATTTGAAAAGTCTTCATTGCAGGGGCAGGGGTGGCTGTGCTGTTCCACCAATTGGGGTGATATATCTACCACGCTGATGGGCCGCTAGGCCTGTTATTCTGATCGGTCGCAGGTCTGCTTACCATGCAGGCACAGGAGGCTGCTCTCCTCTGCCCCTCCTCCAATTGGTGTGACGTGTCTACCACGCCCGTGGACCCCTGCGGTGTTCTGCCGATCGGTCGCAGGTCTGCCTACCTTGCTTGCGTGGGCGGCGGCTCTGCTCTACCCCTACCCCGATTGGGGTGACGTGACTACCACGCCAGTGGGCCGCTGGGCCTGGTCTGCCGGTTGGTCGCAGGTCAGGATACCTTGTGAGCACGGGCTACAGATCTGTTCTGCCCCTACTCCAAATGGGGTAAAGTGTCTGCCGCGCCAGCAGGCCGCTGGGCCTCTTCTTCTGGTCAGGTGCAGGTCTGCTACCTTGCAGGCGCGGGTGGTGGCTCTGCTCTGGCCCTACTCCAATTGGTGTGTCGTGACTACCATGCCTGCAGGTTGCTGGGCCTGTTCTGGGCATGGGCAAAGGCTCTGCTCTGCCCCTACTCCTATTGGGGTAATGTGACTACCATGCCGGTGACCCACTGGGATTGTACTAGGCACGGGAGAAGGCTCTGCTCTGCAACAACTCCAATTGGGGTGACGTGACTACCACACCTGTGGGTCGCTGGGCCTGTTCTGGGCCCGGGTAGCAGCTCTGTTCTGCCTCTACTCCAATTGGGTTGACGTGACTACCATGCAGGTGTGTCACTGGGTCTGTTCCAGGTGCGGGCAGCTGCTCTGCTCTGCCCCTCTGGCTTGATGACAAAGTGAGAGAGACCCGGGTGTTTGTGACTCACTTTCTTCACCAGGAGACCAACTGTTTCTGTCACTGCTGGTATCAATGAAGTTATCTCCTCTGCTGCTTTCTAATGACATCAGAAATTTGTCATGTTGGTATCCCATGTGAAAGGCAGCATTTTGTTCCCTTTTCTGGGTGACCAAAGCAATGGGTGAGTCCTGACCGGCCCTCACAAGCCGCGTCTCAATCCTGTTGCCACTGCCTATGAAGGCTCGGTTGATATTTACCTCCACAGTATTCAGCAAGACCCGGGACGAGAAGCAGTTTCCGCGGGTTCTTTAGCCCTGGGCCAGATCAGTTCCGAGAGGCGGAATTCGGCCGCTCTGGGCTTGGTGTATGTTCTAATAGGAGCAGGCTCCAAGACGGAGTTTCTGCAGGTTCTTTGGCACTGAGCCTGAGTAATCTGTCTGTGACACAAAGGTGAATGGCATCCTGAAATTACCTGTTCTATAGGTGAATGAGCTTCGATCAGTCGAAAACAGGGATGGTGACATCAGCTCTCCAAGATGGTGGCCGCTGGCTTCCTCTGTGGTCTGACCGGTGTGGAGAACCGAATTGGACCGCATCCTTTCCCGTCTCAAACCCAGAATTCAGCACTTAGCACAGTGATTGCATACCTGTCAGGAGCCCACAGAATCCACACCGCTGTATATTTGCATTGCTATCTCTTCGTTTCCCAGTGCACGCCGCAGACTCTAGCCGCAGACCGATTTCCTGAATAAGCAGCATGACCCTCTATGCGGACAAATCACTCGTGTTTGAGCCCGCGTAGCTGATCCTCGTGAGATGGAAATATGTCGACTAGGTTTTGGAGCACCCCAATTTTGCTGGAAATTTCTAACAAGATAGGTTTTTGCCATTATAACTCGTCATTCTCCCGCACAGTGACGCGGTACATGGGGGTGATGCACTCCCTTCACCACCATCATATGATCCCCCAAAGTTAGTTTTCAGTACTAAGAAACAAATATATATATCTGGTGGATGAATAATTCTGAGAATATTCTTGTGAAAACTTGATTATTAATCCAAATACATGAATATGAGTGAATTTAGGGAGTGTATAATAAGAAAAATATACTTCATATTTTGAAAAATCTGGAGAGTGAATATATATATATATATATATATATATATATATATATATATATATATACACACACACACACACACACATACACACACAGACATTAAAAAGTAGCATTATGTATGCCAATCGAAATTCACCACGAAGTAATATATCATCCACAGATCCAAAAATATTAATTTTAATGAACATGGATTTATGTTGTTCAAATAAGAAGCTCACTCATATGTTGAATTTTCAGTTCCAACAGCATTTAGTAGGAGTGATCTCTTCTCACAATTTGCATCTGCCAAGCCAGCCACCTCACAAAATGTACGAGTGATACCAGGTAGAATTCTATATGTGCATATAAAAATACATGTGATGAATAGGCTACAGAGAAAGGGAGACAGTTATTCACATGTTTGTTAACTTTTAAAACACATGGAGAACTATTTCAATTAAAATTCGCTAGATTTATAACACCTACCATTTATCATACGAAAGGCAAGTCCAACTATACACCATGCCTCCTGTGAACCTCTTGTATTTCTATTCTGTTTGGGTTATTTTTCTCCACCATATTAGGATTAAAAGTCAAAGTCTAGTAGGGTATGTGTTAGTGTCAGGGATTCAGTATTTCGAATGGAAAATTGGAAAATGTATCAAATGTGTATGCAAATATGTTCTACACAAAAATCTTCCCACCCTCATTCAGCACAATGCCTTGACATTACCTTCGCCCCACATAAGACACAATTAGAGGAGAAGAGTTAGAAAATCTGTGAATACATATGTGTAATGAAAAATGCTCAGGAGTTCACAAATTTGCAGGTGGTAGAGGAGTTTCCAAAAGTAAGGGACAGGGTAAAAACTCCACAAACATGAAGTTCTGCCAGCCTAACATCTGGAGAAACTGCCTCTGAGGTTGGGCAATGAAATATATGCTGTTGTCAGGAGCATTAGCTTCATTTGTTGTGAGACCATCATAGCTGAGTCTTCATCTATATGATCTGGATGACATGGATTCTTATTTTCCAATGAACATGAGGCAGCAGTGCTGAATTTTCTATTTGTAGGTAACCTGTGGCCACTGGGGTCTAAGTGTCTCCCCTTGTGGACTGTAATTCCATTTGGTCATCCTCCACTATTCGTGGTATTTCTTGCTGCTGCACTGGGAGATTGGTGTTTCCTTCATGAAATACAAGGATTTCAAATGGGACACAGTGCTGAAGTAAGTTCTGTCAAGTGTGGTGGGTCAGGTTCGTCAGGAGAATGCACCAACCAGGCTTCTATCCCACATAGCTTGCCCCATTGACCATAGCAACCTGATTCTGAACATTGCCCTAAAACCTCTCCATATAACAATATGCTTTTACATATAAGGGTCTACTGGCTGCAAAATGTCAGTCACAATCCATTTGGAAGCCAATGGCAGATCCAAATGCCCCCACCACAGATGTTTTATTACACACCTGCCAACCACTACTCTAGTACAACTACTCAGCAGGATCCAACTTACTGGCATCTCTGTTCAACACCATTTTCATAAAACCCAGTCAATCAAGGCACTGTCTTGTATACTCATGATCAGCAACAGGACATCCAAATATTCTCCAGTGCTACCCGGTCATGGGAATTTCAAAAATTTCATGGTATTGATATAGCCAATTTTCAAGGATGAAGTTGGAGGCACTGTGAATTTTAATTCACTCAGAAACCATTAAATGGTGAGGAAGCTCATTTCAATGAAAACTCTGGAGAATTCTTACAGGCAAGGCTTCCAAAAGTGGCGAAAAGTCAGATTAAGCCAGGCCCCTTGAGGTCTACAATGTATGGTCCATGTGTGTTTCGACTCTCAAATATGGCTGCCAAGTCTTTAAGAATAATATCATGTGATATCCTGGCTGAGATTCCCTGTGCTCTGTGGAAAGTCAACTTGGGCCTAGATGTCACTTTCCAAGGGCAACTCTCATGCATGGCCATCTAAAATTCCAACACAATTCCTGGCAATAATTCTCTGAGATCAGTAAAAGAACTCAGTCTCTAAGGGGAATCACACCAAAGTGCAAGCCTAGGTGGACCCAGAGATCTCTTCCAACCGCCAGACAAATATCCACAATTTAAACCAAACACTCTCACATGGCCCTCATCTTCTTCCATATAGACACTCATCATATTCTCTGGCTGGAGGTTTCCATAAGGGACGCAGCCCATGACAGTGTCCAAAATAAGCTCCGTGCCCCTCATTTGCCTAAAGTCAGGGTGGCCTGGACTCTCTTCCTGTGAACCAGTAGTGATCAAATAGGCCTGCCTTTAATATTGCTTGGCTTCTCCAACTTGAGGCCTTCTAGCTTTGGGGTTTAGATTCTTTAAGTGAATTGGAGTCATGAAAATCAAACACCTATGGCCTAGCCTCTGCAGGGCTTTGAAGAACTCATTTGACCCAAAGGATCCCTATTCTCACTTGATGGATATCAGGAACCTACCAGAGGAAGGCAAGAGAGTTCATCAACAATATCTGATCTTTTTGCCATTTTGGTTTTGGATGCATGCATGGGATCTATCTTTAGATCCATCAGGTGCTGAGAATCTAAGCCACAGCCTCACACAGGGCCAACAGGCTGATTCAGACATATCCCAATCCTAAGCAATTAAGCAAAGAGTCACAGGTGATTCCCATTCATTTCCATTTGAAAACTGTTTTCTTCAGGGTTCACAAAGTGGTGGCTTGAGGCAAAAAACTTCCTGACATTCAACAGAACAATAGGTAAGCAAAAGGAACAAAGAGGGGTTTCTCCACTGAGACTTTCCTGGTCAACAGATATTTGAGATTTCTGAGATGCTAGCCATTTCTTTCAGCTATCCAGTACATAGCCATGTCACAGATCTTGGAGGTACAAATCTTGGACACAAAACCACGATACTATTCTGGAGAGTGGCCAGAATTGAGAAAGAAAACAGGAAATTAGGAAGCTTGTAGGTGTTGCCCATCCATAAGGCAAGCCAGAGTCCACTCATGAATTGGGCAGGATGAATGCTGGGAAGCTTTCTACTAGACAGGACACATCCATTGATGCATTGTCTTTTCTAATGTCTACAACAATGGACTCAGTGGGATACACACACATAGAAACACTCGCCTTGTCAAAGGACTTAATAGAAATATTCCACTCCATACCAAACAAACCGCCTTTCCTACCTATTCTCAGAACATGAGACAAAACCACAAACTCACACCCACACCCAAAAAGGCACCTCCTTCCCCCTAGTAGGTCTGTGACTCCCTGGAGTGTCGTCTGACTGGTGGGCCATTCTATGTTCTTCCAAAATGACCTCTCCTGTCTCAGATCATGTCTGCTTGGCCAACTCTGTGAAGTTCTCAAGAGCCAGCGGTGAGACACTACCTGCTTTCTCAGGAAAAGCCCCTCTTCAGAGGTTTCCTGGCATTTGGCCATCCTCACATCTGTAGGTACCAAGAAAGACTGACTCTGTCCTTGGTAAATCCAAACATGTCAGACCACTGGGACTAGGACAGGGACTGTCTCTTGGTGCCTGGCTTCCTGGATTTCAAGTTCAGAGAGTTCCATCACCAAGGAAGTGAGGTGAGATCACTTCCTTCAGGATATGGATGATGTCACTGCCTTGGCAACCACTTTGTCCTAACAGTTGCTTCCAAAAGTATCATGAGGTGGAGGCTGTCCTGATTTTCATGGGACACTTTCTCTAGTTAGAATGTTATATCAACCATAAGCACCCGGGAACAGCTTCCACACAGGACTGGTTTGGTCCATGTTCTATACATTAAGAAGAGAGAGACTGATTCAGACACAACCCTCCATCCTGACCAGGATGATTGCCATGGAAGATGACTTTTGCTTTCTGAGGTACTTCATAGCTGCCTTCATCTTCACCAGGGATCATTTCTGCATGAACATTTGAGTTTCTCAGCAGGTGAAGATCCCCTAGATTCCTGTAGTTTAATACCCACACTGTTATTGCTCTCCTGCAAAGTGAGTGTATGGTTATGGTTAATAATATGTTCGATTTGGGTTAGGAATCATTCTGCAGGAAGAATAATGAGATTGGGAACCTGCGATATTAATAAGAATATATACGTGAAATATATGTATGAAAACGGGAATCTAAGAAAGATTTGAAGCCCAGAAGGGCATTGGGCCCTTTATTTGGATACTTAGTGTTGAATTATGTTCTGTACAGTTGTCTCAGTTAAATCGAAATACAGTGGCATAGGACCTTGTACCTTGGATGATTGAATGTAGAAGAGAACATCCAGTCAAAAAGGGATAGTCAGTAGGATTAGGAAGATAGTCAGTAGGTTTAGGAAGAAGAGTGAGTATATGATTTGGAATAAAAAGCTTCTTTAGCAATAGGGTTTCGTTTAGAGAGTGAATGGAAATGTCAGCACATGTGAAGAGTCAGTCACAATGATGAACTGGGGAAAATATGTAGGAAAGCAGGTGTCAATAGAGACATTACGAAATCAGGCAAAGTATAAAGTGAGTGATAGGATTAGACATTTTCAACAGGGTTGAGTTTGAATACATAATCATAGGAAAAAACAAATATCTCGTCACAAATGGGAATGACATTTGAGAGCATTAGGCAACCTGGACATGGATGTTATTAGTTATCCACGTTCACTTTCCTTTTAGGCTTTGGTACAATCATAAGTGTGACATTTTTATGGTTTTTTTTTTTTTGTTCAGAATATTACTGTGATAAAATGTATATGTAGATCAGGTGGCATGAGTATTTCTTTCACCATTTCTGGGAGCAATATTTTGAAGACGTATACATTAGTATTAGGGGTACAAAGAGGTGTACCCTGTGTCTATTAATATAGAGATAATGCATGAATAGACCATACTATGAATAAGTAACGTAACTGATTCCACTTTAAAT
This sequence comes from Callospermophilus lateralis, assembly GCF_048772815.1. Taxonomy (NCBI): domain Eukaryota; kingdom Metazoa; phylum Chordata; class Mammalia; order Rodentia; family Sciuridae; genus Callospermophilus; species Callospermophilus lateralis. The sequence continues at coordinate 273,363 of NW_027512698.1, forward strand.
AATGGATTGAATTGATATGTGAAAATATATAAGAAATCTTATATTGATATACAATCATTCATTCAAACTAGTTATATTTCTAATGGTAATATTAGGATTATGGTTTATGATGAATGGTGTTTGAGTTTTGCTTTACACGTGATGATGTTAAACAAAAAAAATATGTTTGGAAAGAAGTCTCATGAAAAGACCAGTCAAGAAACATGGAGGAATACATGTGTTCTGAATCAGGAAGTGATTGATCGTGAAACAAATGCCTATAAATTTTCTAATTTGTGACTGAAATATATATCCCATCATGTGCATGAACTGAAGACATAGTAACGTACAAGTGTTGAATAAAAATGAAAGTCAAAATACACATCATGTCCCCTAGGAATCTACTTGCATTCATTTTAAACTGGCTAAGTAACTGTAGAAATATTAGGGTTTGTATGCACCATTCACTGAATTTAGTTTTCAGTACTAGGAAACAATATGTATTTCAGGTGGATGATTATTTCTGAAAATAATCTTGTTGAAAGTTGATTATAAATCCACAGATATGAATATGAATGTATTTAGGGGCGTGCATAATAAGACACATATATTTCATATTTTGAAAAATCTAAAGAGTATATATATATATATATATATATATATATATATATATATACACACACACACGCAAATGCACAGATATTAAAAAGTAGCTATACAGGAGATCCATTATGAAGGCAGGCATGGAGAATTCAAGTCTCTGATCTCTTCAGCTGCGTGGGCATAGGGAGTCGTAAACTGTCTAAATGCTGTTTGCTCAGAATCACTAGGCAATATTGACCTGTTGTGAATCTGGGGCGAACAGTCTGGGCCCCTCAGAACACACACAAAGCCCGGATTGGCTGCATTCAAGCTTAGATTCATCTGGTTTTTGTGACTCAGCACTAACATTCCCGCTGAAATAATTGGTCGGGCTTTCGGAATTGACAGAGTTAAAAGCCAACTGAGCCTTCATAGGCAGTGGCCACAGGATTGAAATGGGGCTTGGGAGAGATAGTCAGGACCCAGCTGTTGCATTGGTCACCCAGCAAAGGGAACGAACGGTCACCATTTTAATGGTATACCACCATGGCAGCGAACTGACGTCACAGTCGGAGGAGATAACTTCATTGAAACCAGTGCGACAAGTATGTTATCCCATTGCCATCTCTCTCAACACCGCAGGGAAACTTCAAGGGCCCTTCCCACCTCTGCCGTAATGGCCCCTCCCAGCTCTCCAAGGAGCGCAATACCCAGACCTAGGGAATCAGGATTGGCTCGGGACTCGAGGCGTGTAATTGCCGGCTACCGCTCCCACCAGTGCTGACAATTGAGGTCTCTTACACCACCTACCGGGGCCATGGCTCCCGAAGGGCAAGCAAATTCGCTGGGGTTTCTCAGCCCCAAGCTCTACAAACTTAGGGTCTGAGGGAGGCAATTAAGGAGAGTGTGCCCAGCCGTTCATGGAAACAGGGCTACCAGGAGCAGAGGCCTGGCTTGTAACCAGTATTGTGGTGAGCGTCACAGGTGAGTGGGGCCTGGCTTGAGGAAGCACAAGAGAAGGCCCTAGGCACTCAGGGTTGGAGACCCGCCCAGTCTGGGAGGAAGAGCTGCTGCACAGTGATTGGTTCCCACTTATTGAGAGGAGAAGCTTGGCCCAGTGCTCACAGCTCCACCTACTGGAAGAGAAGTTAATTGAACTCTAGGACTGCATGTATTATTACTATTTTTTTATTTGTATTTTTTTCTTTTTCTTTCATTTTCATTTTTGTTGTTGTTGTTCATTAACTTTTTTAAATGTTTTTATTTTTTTAATTTCTTTTATTTTATTATTTTTATTATTAATATTATTATTTTAAATTTTAATTTTCAATTTTTTAATCATCATTATTACTTAAAATTTTCTTTCTTTATTTTCTATTTTTTTTGTCTTTTCATTTCATTTCAATTTTTTTATTCCCCCTTACTTGAATTCTACCTGCCTACTCTCATTCTCTTTAGTGACTTCTCCCTTCCCTTCTAATATCTTTCCTCTCAAGCATCAAATAAATTTATAAGAGTAAGCAGTAACTCAGTAGTCAAACAGAACGAGAAGTAACATGAGAAGCATAAAAAAGCAAGGAAGAAAAGGAGTACGAACAATGAAGGACAGCCTAAATATTCAAGAGCACCTAGAGTCATCAGAAAAATGGTCATATAAAGAACTCAAGGAATACCTTAGACAGATGGAATGGAACCTTAAAGAGGATACGAGACAGCAAAAACAAACAGTGATAGAACGCATTGAAAATAAATTACATAAACAGATAAAATAAGAAATTAAGCATCTTTATCAGGAGATAGAGATTATTAGAAAAATCAAACAATAATTCTAGAAATCAAGGAAATGATAAACCAAATTAAAAATTCAATTGAGAGTATCACTAACAGTGTAGAGCAAGTAGAAGACAGAATGAAGACAAAATATATCATCTTGAAAAAAGTCTAGCCAACAAAGAAATGCTGTAAAAAATTATGAGAAAACATTCAAGAGATATGGAATAACATAAAAAAAAAAAAACTAATGAGTCATATGGATAGAGGAAGGTACAGAGATTCAAACCAAGAGAATGAGAAATCTGCTGAATGAAATAATTACAGAAAACTTTCCAGAAATAAAAATGGAAAGGGATAAACAAATTGTAGATGCTTACAGGACATCGAGCACACAAAATCACAGTAGACCAATGCCAAGAAACATTGTTATGAAGATATCCAATATACAGAACAAAGAGAAAATATTAAAAGCTACCAGAGAAAGGAGGCAGATTAGAATCATTACAATCAGGGGTAAACCAAAAAGGTTAACAATGGATTTTTCATCATAGATGCTGGAAGTGAGAAGATCCTGGAACAACGTACTTCAAACACTGAAAGACAATGGATGCCAACCAAGAATTATGTATCCAGCAAAATTAAGCTTAAGGTAAGACAACGAGATAAAAATATTTCATGATAAACAAAACCTAAAAGAATTTGCAGCCAGATAACCAGCATTGCAAAGCATCTTGAGCAAAACACTACACGAGGAAGAAATGTAAATCAACAACGAAAACCATGAGTGAGAAGTGCCTCAGTAATGACAGAGGGCGGGGGAAAAGCTAATCATGGAGAAACAAACTAATTTAAAAAAAAGATATAAGCAAACATGGGTGGCAGTACAAACCATATATCATTAGTAACTCTAAAAGTAAATGGCTTAAACTCTCGAAAAAAGTGACATAGGCTTGTAAGTTGAAATAAAAAAAAAATCCAACAATATATTGCCTCCAGGGGACACATCTGAATGGAAAAGACATACACAGGCTGAAGGTGAAAGATTGGGAAAATTTATACCGTGCACACGGTCCTCGTAAGCAAGCAGGGGTGGCCATCCTCCTATCGAATAAAATCGACCTCAAGACTAATTTAATCAAAAGGGATAAAGAAGGACATTATATACTGCTAAAATGAACCATTCACCGACAAGACATAACAATTATCAATATTCACGCAGCAAATAATGGTGCTGCGATGTTCATAAAACAAATTCTCCTCAAGTTAAAGAATCAAATAGACCACAATACAATAATTATGGGTGACTTCAACTCACCTCTCTCACCATTGGACAGATCCTCCAAACAAAAGTTGAAAAAAGAAACTATAGAACTCAATCTCGCAATCAATACCCTAGACTTAACTGACATATATAGAATATATCAACCATCATCAAGTGGATATACTTTTTTCTCAGCAGCACATGGATCCTTCTCAAAAATAGACGATATGTTATGCCATAGGGCAACCCTCAGTAAATATAAAGGGGTGGAGATAATACCATGAATTTTTTGTGATCATAATGGAATGAAACTGGAAACCAATGATAAAAGAAGGAAGAAAAAATCATACATCACATCCAAAATGAAGAATATGTTACTGAATGATCAATGGGTTACAGAAGACATAAAGGAGGAAATCAAAAAATTCTTAGAGATAAATGAAAATACAGACACAACATATCAGATTCTATGGGGTACAATGAAAAGAAGTTTTAAGGGGTAAATTCATCGCCTAGAGGTCATTCCTCAAAATAGAAAAGAAAAACAAATAAATGAGCTCACACTTCATCTCAAAGCCTTAGAAAAGGAAGAGCAAAACAACAGCAAATGTAGCAGAAGGCAAGAAATAATTAAAATCATAGCGAAATTGAAACAAAAGAAACTATTGAAAAAATTAACAAAACTAAAAGGGGTTCTTCAAAAAGATAAATAAGATAGACAGACCCTTAGCCATGCTAACGAAGAGAAGAAGAGAGAGAAATCAAATTACTAACATACGGGATGAAAAAGGCAATATTACAACAGATGCTACATAAATACAGAAGAAAATTAGAAATTATTTTGAAAACCTGTATTCCAATAAAATAGAAAATAGTGAAGACATCGATAAATTTCTTAAGTCATATGATTTGCCCAGACTGAGTCAGGAGGAAACACACAATTTAAACAGACCAATATCAATGGATGAAGTAGAAGAAGCAATCAAAAGACTACCAACCAAGAAAAGCCCAGGACCGGATGGGTATACAGCAGAGTTTTACAAAACCTTTAAAGAAGAATTAATACCAATACTTCTCAAGTTATTCAGGAAATAGAAAAACTGGGAGCTCTGCCGAATTCATTCTATGAGGCCAACATCACCCTGATTCTGAAACCAGACAAAGACACCTCAAAGAAAGAAAACTACAGACCAATATCTCTGATGAACCTAGATGCAAAAATCCTCATTAAAATTCTGGCGAATTGGATAGAAAGGCACATCAAAAAAATCGTGCACCATGATCAACTTGGATTCATCCCTGGGATGCAAGGAGGGTTCAATATATGGAAATCAATAAATGTTATTCACAACATCAATAGACTTAAAGATAAGAACCATATGATCATCTCGATAGACGCAGAAAAACCATTCAACAAAGTAGAGCATTTCTTTATGTTCAAAACATTTTAAAAACTAGGGATAACAGGAACTTACCTCGACATTGTAAAAGCTATCTATGTTAATCCTCAGGCTAGCATCTTTCTGAATGGAGAAAAATTGAAGGCATTCCCTCTAAAATCTGGAACAAGACAGGGATGTCCTCTATCACCACTTCTATTCAATATAGTTCTCGAAAAACTGGCCAGAGCAATTAGAGAGATGAAAGACATTAAAGGCATAAAAATAGGAAAAGGAGAACTTAAATTATCACTATTTGTAGATGACATGATTCTATACATAGAAGACCCAAAAGGGTCTACAGAAAAAACTACTAGAACTCATAAATGAATGCAGCAATGTGGAAGGATACAAAATCAACATGAATAAATCAAAGGCATTTCTGTATATCAGCGACAAAACTTCTGAAACAAAAATGAGTCAAAACACTGCATTCCCAATTTCCTCAAATAATTAAATACTTGGGAATAAACCTAACAAAAGAGGTGAAAGATTTATATAATGCAAACTACAGAACCCTAAAAAGAGAAATAGAATAAGATCTTAGAAGATGGAAAAATATACCGTGTTCATGGATAGGCAGAACTAACATCATCAAAATGGTGATATTACCAAAAGTTCTCTATAGGTTTAATGCAATGCCAATCAAAATCCCATAGAAACTTTTTGTAGAAATAGATAAAGCAATCATAAAATTCAAATGGAAAAATAAAAGACCCAGAATAGCAAAAGCAATTCTAAGCAGGAAGTGTGAATCAGGCAGTATAGCGATACCAGATTTCAAACTATATTACAGAGCAATCATAATAAAAACAGCATGGTACTGGTCCCAAAACAGACGGGTGGACCAATGGTACAGAATGGAGGACACAGAAACTAATCCAAAAAGCTACAACTATCTTATATTTGATAAAGGAGCTAATGGCCTGCAATGGAGGAAGGATAGCATCTTCATCAAATGGTGTTGGGTAAACTGGAAATCCATATGCAACAAAATGAAACTGAATCCCCTCCTCTCGCCATGCACCAAAGTTAACTCAATGTGGATCAAGGAGCTAGATTCAAATCAGAGTCTCTGCGTCTGATAGAATAAAAAGTTGGCTCCGATCTACATATTGTGTGGTCAGGCTCCAAATTCCTTAATAGGACACCCATAGAACAAGAGTTAATAATAAGAATCAACAAATGGGACTTACTTAAACTGAATTATTTTTTCTCAGAAAGAGAAACAATAAGAGAGGTAAATATGGAGCTTACATCATGGGAACAAATTTTTAGTCCTCACTCTTCACATGGAGCCCTAATATCCAGAGTATACAAAGTATACAAAGAACTTAGAAAATTAGACAATAAGATAACCAATAACCCAATGGGCCAAGGACCTGAACAGAAACTTCTCAGAGGAGGACATAGAATCAATTAACAAGTACATGAAAAAAATGCTCTCCATTTCTAGCAGTAAGAGAAATGCAAATAAAAACCACCCTAAAATACCATCTCAATCCAGTGAGATTGGCAGCCATTATGAAGTCAAACAACAACAAGTGCTGGCGAGGATGTGGGGAAAAGGGTACTCTTGTACATTGCTGGTGGGACTGAAACTGGTGTGGCCAATTTGGAAAGCAGTATGGAGATTCCTGGGAAAGCTGGGAATGGAAGCACCATTTGACCAAGCTATTGCCCTTCTCGGACTATTCCCTGAAGACCTTAAAAGAGCGTACTACAGGGATACTGCCACATGGATTTTCATAGCAGCACAATTCACAATTGCTACACTGTGGAACCAACCCAGATGCCCTTCAATAGATGAATGGATAAAAAAATGTGACTTTTATATACTATCGAGAATTACGCAGCACTAAAAAATGACAAAATCATGGAATTTGCAGGGAAATGCATGGCACTGAGCAGATTATGCTTAGTGAATCTAGCCAATCCCTAAAAAACAATTACCAAATGTCTTCTTTGATATAATGAGAGCAACTAAGAACAGAGCAGGGAGGAAGAGCATGAAGAAAAGATTAACATTAAGCAGAAACATGATGTGGGAGGGAAAGGGAGAGAAGAGGGAAATTGCATGGTAATGGAGAGAGACACTTATTGTTACACAAAATTACATATAAGAGGTTGTGGGAAAATAAACAAGGAGAGAAATGAATTACAGTAGGTATGGTAGAGAGAGAAGATGGGAAGAGAGGGGAGTGGGGATAGTAGAGTATAGGAAAGGTAGCAGAATACAACAGTAACTAATAGGGCATTATGTAAAAATATGGATGTGTAACTAATGTGATTCTGCAATCTGTATTTGGAGTAAAAATGGGAGTTCATAACCCACTTGAATCTAATGTATGAAATATGATATTCAAGAGCTTTGTAATGTTTTGAGCAACCAATAAAAGAAAAAAAAAGTAGCAACATATATGCCAATAGAAATTCATCATGAAAAGTATATAATCCACAGATCGAAAAATGTTCATTTTACTGAACATGGATTCATGTATAATGTTTTTCAACTAGGAAGCTCACCCATAGGTTGAATTTTCAGTTCCAACAGCGTTTAGGAGGAGTGAACTCTTCTCTCAATTTGCATCTGCCAATTCAGCCACCTCACAAGTGTATACGAGTGATATCAGGTAGAATTCTATATGTGCATATAAAAATACATGTACTGAATAGGCTACAGAGAAAGGGAGACAGGGATTCACATATTTGCTAATTTTGAAAACACATGTAGAACTATTTCAACAAAAAATTGACTAGACTTATAACTCCTACATTATATAATGCAAAAGGCAATTCCAACTATACACCATGCGTCCTTTGAACTGCTTGTGTTTCTTCTCTTTTTGGCTTATTTTTCACCATCATATTAGGATTATTAGTCAGAGACTAGTAGGGTATGGGTTATAGTGTCAGGGATTCAGTATTTCAAATGGAAATTGAAAAATGAATCCAATGTGTATGTAAATATGTGCTACACAAAAATCTTCCCACTCACATCCAGAACAATGCCTTGACATTACCTATACCCCAAGTAAAACACAATTGGAGTAGAAAAGTGTGAAAATCTATGAATATATATATGGAATGGAATATGCTCGGGAGTTCACAACCTTGGAGGTGGTAGAGGAGTTTCCAAAAGTAAAGGACAGGGTAAACACTCCACAAAAAGGAGCTCTGCTGGCCTAAGAATTCTTGGGAAACGGCTTCTGAGGTTGGGCACTTGAAATATATGTTGTTGTCATGAGCTTTAGCTTCCTTTGTAGTGAGACCATCATAGCTGGGTCTGCATCTATGTAACCGAAAGACATGGTTTCTTATATTTCAATGAACATGAGGCAGCAGTGCTCAATTCTCTCTTTGTAGCTAAACTGTGTCCATTGGAAGCTAAGTGTCTCCCAGTGGGGAGTGTGAAGACATTTGGTCATCCTCCACTTTTCGTGGTATTTCTTGCTGCTGCACTGGGAATTTGGTATTTGCTTCACAAAACATAAAAAGTTCATCTGAGATACAGTGCTGGAGGGAGTTCTGTCACATGTGGTGGGTCAGGGTCTGCAGGAGAATGCACCAACCAGGCTTGTATCCCACATAGCTTGCCCCAATAACCATAGCAACCTGATTCTGAATATTGCCCTGAAAACTCTCCATTTAACAAGATGCCTTTACATATAAGGGTCTGATGTCTGCACTATATCAGTCACAAAAAATTTGGAAGCCAATGACAGATTCACATGGCCCCAACATGATGTTTTATCACACACCTGCCCACCACTGCTCTAGCCCCCCTACTCAGCAGGCTCCAAATTACTGGCTTCTCTTGTTCTACACCATTTTAATGAAACCCAGTCAAAAACAAGGCACTGTCTGGTATACACATGATCAGCAACAGGACATCAAAAGTTTCTGCAGTGCCACCTGGTCATGGGAATTTCAAAAATTTCATGGTATTTATCTTGAAATTTTTCAAGGATGAAGTTAGAGGCACTGTGGGTTTCAATTCATTCAGGAACCATTAAGTGTTGAGAAAGTTCATTACAATGAACGCTCTGAAGAACTCTCACAGTCAATGCTTCTCAAACAGTTGCCAAAAGGTCTCCTAAAGCCAGGCCAACTGACATCTACAATGTGAGGTCCATGTGTGTTTTGACTCTCAAATATGGGTGCTAAGTCTTTCAGAATAAAATCATGTGATATCCTGGCTGAGATTCTCAGGCCTCTGTGGAAACCACCCTGGGCCTTGATCTCAGTTTCCAAGAGTGAGTCTCATGCGTGGCCTCCTAAAATCCCAACACAATTCATGGCAATACTTCTCTGAGGTCAGTTTCAGAACTCAGTCTCTAAGGGGAATCACACCAGAGTTCAAGCCCAGGTGGACCCAGTCATCCCTTCCTTCCGCCAAAAAATGACCACAATTAAAATGAAAACACTCCCACAGGGCCATCATCTTCTTCCATGTAGACACTCATCATAACCTCCAGCTGGAGGTTTCTATGAGCCCAAATAAGCTCACTTGCCCCTCATTTGCCTAAAATCATGATGGCCTGGACACTCTTCCTGTGAACCAGGAATGATCAAATATTCCTGCTGTTAAAGTGTTCCACTTCTCCAATTTGAGGCCTACTGGCTGTAGGGTATAGATTCTTTATGTGATTTGGAGTCATGAGAAAACCCAAGCAAATATGGGCTAGCCTCTGCAGGGATTTCAAGAACTCATTTGACCCAAAGGGTCCCTATTCTCACTTTATGGAGGTCAGAAACCTAAAACAAGAAGGCAAAAATATTCATCAACAATGACTGCTCTTTTGGCCATTTTAGTTTTGGAAACACATGGGATCTTTCTTTAGATCCATCAGGTGCTGAGAATCAAAGCCACAACCTCATAAAAGGACAAGAGGCTGATTCAGACACATCTCATTCCAAATCAATTAAGCAAAGAGCCACAGGTGATGTCCATACATTTCCATATGAAAACAGTTTTCTTCAGCCTACACAAAGGGGTGGCCTGAGGCAAAGACCTTCCTGACATTCAGGGTAATAGAAATAGAAGTAAGCAAATGGCCCAAAGAAGGGTTTCTCCACTGAGACTTTACTGGTCACACTGAAATCTGAGTTTTCTTAGATGCTCCCATTCCCTTCAGCAATCCAGCACATGGCCATGTCACAGAATCTTGTGGTGTTACATATTTGGGAAACAAAACCATGAGCCTATTCTGGAGAGTGGCCAGATTTCACGAAGAAAACAGGAACTTTAGAAGATAGTAGATGTTGCCCATCCATAAGGCAAGCTGCAGTCCATTCATTAATTGGGCAGTATGAATGCGGGGAAGCTTTCAACTAGAGACAACACATCCATTGATGCATTCTCTTTTCTAATGTCTACAACCACGGATACAGTGGGATACACAGACCTAGAAACACTCACCATGTCAAACGACTTACTAGAAACAGTCCACTCCAAACCAAACAAACCACTTTTCCTACCTATTCTCAGAACATGAGAAAAAACCACAAACTCACACCTACAACGGCAAAGGCACTTACTTCCCCCAAATAGGTCTGTGACTATCCGGAGTGTCTTCTGACTGGTGGGCCATATTATGTTCCCACAAAATGGCCTGTCCTGTTTCAGATCTGGTCTCCTTGTCCAACTCTGTGAAGTTGTCAGGAGCCAAAGGTGAGCCACTACCTGCTTTCTCAGGAAAGGCCCCTCATCAGAGCTCTGCTGGCATTTTTCCATCCTCACATCAGTAGGTACCAAGAAAGACTGACTATGTCTTTGGGAAAAGCAAACAAGTTAGCCCACTGGAACTGGGAGTGGGACTGGCTCTGGGTGCCTTCCTTCCTGGATCCCAGGTTCAGAGAATTCCATCACCAAGGAAGTGAAGTGAGGTCACTTCTTTCAGGAACTGAATATGGTCACTACCTTGGTAACCACTTTGTGCTAACAGTTGCATCCAGGGTTCCCATGAGATGGAGGCTGCCCCAACATCCTGTGACACATTCAGAAGTTAGAATGGTATATCAACCATAGGCACCAGGGAACAGCTCTCCACAGAGGCCTGGTTCAGTCCATCTTCTCTTCATTAAGAAGAGAGAGGCTGATTCAGACTATCAATTAATCCTGACCAGGTTGTTTGCCATGGAAGATGACTATTGCTCTCTCAGGTCCTACATAGCTGCCTATATCTTCTGCAAGGATCATTTCTCCATGGATCTTTGATGTTCTCAGCAGGTGGAAGATCATCTACATTCCTATATTGTAAGACCCACACTGTCCCTGCTCTTAAGTAAGTTATACTGAGGGAACAGTGTATGGTTAGGGTTAATAACATGTTCAATTTGGGTTACAAATCATTCTGCGGGATGAATAATGGTATTGGCAAAATGCGATATTTACAAGAGTATATATGTGAAACATAAGTATGAAAGCAGAAATCTAGGTAAGATTTGAAGCCCAGAAGGGCATTGGGGACTTGAGTGGGATACTTAGCTTTGAGTAATGTGCAGCACAGATGTCTCAGATAAATCAATATACACTGGCATCGTACCTTGTACCTTGGATATTGAATGTTGAAGAGAACATCCAGTCAAAAACTGATAGTCGGTAGGATTAGGAAGGTAGTTGGTAGGTTTAGAAAGAAGAGTGAGTATAGGATTTGGACCAAAAGTTCTTTCGCAATAAGATTTCGGGTAGAGAGTGTATGTAAATGAAGGCACATGTGAAGAGTCAGTCACAATGATGAACTGGGGAAAAATATAGGAAAGCAGATATCAATAGAGACATTAGGAAATCAAGCAAAGTACAAATTGTGTGATAGGGTTAGACATTGTCAACAGGTTTGAAGTCGAATATATAATCTTAAGAAGAAACAAATATGTAGTCAAAAATAGAATTGATATTTGAGAGCATTAGGCAACCTGGACATGGATGTTTTTAGTAATCCATGCTCACTTTCCATTTACGCTTTGGTACAATTGTAAGTGTGACCTTTGCTTTTTGTGTCCAGAATATTTCTGTAATAAAATGTGTATGTAGATCAGGTGAAAAGAGTATTTCTTCCACCAATTCTGCGAGCAATATTTTGAAGACTTACAAATTAGTATGGGGGTACAAATAGGTGTACCCTGTTTCAATGAATATAGACATAATGCATGAATAGACCATACTGTGAATAAATAATATAACTGGATCCACTTTAAATAATGGATTGAATAAATATCTGAAAATTTATAAGAAATTTTATATTGATATGCAATCATTCATTCCAACCAGTTATATATCTAACGATAATCTTAGGATTATGGTTTATCATGAAGGGTGTGTGAGTTTTGGTTCAAAATTGATTATGGAAATCGAAAATAATATATTTGGAAAAAAGTCTCATGAATAGACCAGTCAAGAAACATAGAGGAATACATGTGTTCTGGAGCAGGAAGTGATTGAAAGTGAAACAAATGCCTATAAATTTGCTAACTAGTGAATAAAATATATATACTGAGATTTGCATAAACTGAAGAAATAGTAATGTACCAGTGTGGAATAAAAATTAATGTCAAAATACACATCATGTCCCATAGGAACCTACATGCATTGATGTTAAACTGGGTCAGTTAAAGTAGACATATTAGGATTTGTATGCACCTTTTACTGAAGTGAGTTTTCAGTACTAGGAAACAAATATGTATTTCGGGTGGATGAATATTTCTAAGAATAATCTTGTGAAAAGTTGATTATTAATCCACATACATGAACATGAATGAATTTAGGGAGTGTATATAAGACACACATATTTCATATTTTTAAAAATATGGAGAGTATATATATATATATATATATATATATATATATATATATATATACTCTCCATATATATATATATATATATGTGTGTATATATATATATATATATATATATATATATATACATATATACACACACTCACACACACACACACTAACACAGACATTAAAAAGTAGCAATATATATGCCAATCGAAATTCATCATGAAATATATATCATAAAGATGCAAAAACATTCATTTTAGTGAACATGGGTTTATGTATAATGTTGTTCCACTGGGAAGCTCACCCATAGGTTGAATTTTCAGTTCCAACAGCGTTTAGGAGGAGTGATCACTTCTCACACTTTGTATCTGCTAAGTCATATACCTCACAAGGATGTACGTGTGATACCTTGTAGGATTCTATTTGTGCATATAAAAATACATGTGCTGAATAAGCTCCAGAGAATGGGAGACAGTAATTCACATATTTGTTAACTTTAAAAACACATGGAGAACTATTTCAATTAAATATTGAATAGATTTATAACACCTACCCTTTATCATGCAAAAGGCAAGTCCAACTCTGAACTGCAAGTATTTATGTACTGTTTGGGTTATTTTCTTCCATCATATTTGGATTAGTAGTCAGAGTCTAGTAGAATATGGGTTAGTGTCAGGGATTCAGAATTTCAAATGGAAAATAGAAAAATTAATCTTCTGACTCTCATCCAGAACAATGCCTTGTCATTAATTTCGCCCCAAGGGAGACACAATTAGAGTAGAAGAGTTACAAAATCTGTGATTACATTTCTGGAATAGAAAATGCTCAGGAGTGCACAAACTTGGAGGTGGAATAGGAGTTTCCAAAAGTAAGGACAGGGTACACACTCCACAAACATGAAGCTCTGCTTGCCTAAAACTTCTTGAGAAACTGCCAGTGAAATTGGGCACTGAAATATAGGTTGTTGTCAGGAGTTAAGCTTCCTTTGTAGTGAGACCCTCAAAGCTGTGTCTGCATCTATGAGACCTGGAGGACAACATTTCTCATTTTCCAATGAACACGAGGCAACAGTGCTGAATTCTCTCTTTGTAGGTAAACTGTGGGCACTGGGGGCTTATTGTCTCCCCGTGTGGACTGTGAAACCATTTGGTCATCCTCCACTTTTCGTGGTGTTTCTTGCTGCTGCACTTGGAGTTTGGTTCATGCTTCACAAAATACAAGGAGTTCAACTGGGAAACAGTGCTTGAGGTAGTTCTGTCACGTGTGGTGGGTCAGGGTCTGCAAGAAAATTCACCAACCAGGCTTCTATCTCTCAAAGATTGCCCGCTTGTCCATAGCAACCTGATTCTGAACATTGCCCTGAAACTACGCCATATAACAAGATGCTTTTACATATAAGGGTCTGATGTCTGCACTCTGTCAGTTACAAGCCATTTGGAAGCCAATGGCAGATACAAATGGCCCCACCATGATGTTTTATCACACACCTCTCCACCACTGCTCTAGGCCCACTACTCAGCAGGCTCCAAAATACTGGCTTCTCTGTTCTAAACAAATTTCATGAAACCCTGTCAATCAAGGCACTGTCTGGTACACTCATGGTAAGCAACAGGACATCGAAAGTTTCTACAGTTCCACCTGGTCATGGAAATTTCAAAAATTTCGTGTTATTTATCTAGCCATTTTTCAAGGACGACGTTGGATGCACTGTGGATTTCAATTATTCAGGAACCATTAAATATTGAGAAAGTTCATTTCAAAAAAATTCTAGAGAACTCTCACAGGCAAGGCTTTCCAAAGAGTGGACAAAGGTCACTTGAAGCCAGGACCATTGAGGTCTACAATGTGAGGTCCTATGTCTTTTGACTCTCAACTATGGCTGCCAAGTCTTTCAGAATAAAATCATGTGATATCCAGGCTGAGATTCCCAGTTCTTTGTGGAAAGCCACCCTGGTCCTAGATCTCAGGTTCCAAGGGCGACTCTCATGCGTGGCCTCCTAACATCCCAACACAATTCATGGCAATACTTCTCTGAGATCAGTTTCAAAACTCAGTCTCTACGTGGAAACACACCAGAGTTCAAGACCAGTTGACCCAGTCATCTCTTCCAACCACCAAACCAATGACCAGAATTAAAACCAAAACACTCCCACATGGCCCTCATTTTCTTCCATATAGTCACTCATCATAACCTTGGCTGGAAGTTTTTATGAGGCACACAGCCCAAGACAATGTCAAAATAAGCTCCCTTGCCCTTCATTTGTCTAAAGTCAGTGTTTCCTGGACAACGTTCCTGTGAACCAGGACTGATCAAAGAGGCATGCCATTAATACTGTTCCGCTTTTCCAATTTGAGGCATACTGACTGTCGGGTATAGTTTCTTTATGTGATTTGCAGTCATAAGAAAACCCAAGCACCTATGGGCTAGCCTCTGCAGGGCTTGAAGAACTCAGTTGACCCAAAGATCCCTGTTATCACTTGATGGAGATCAGGAACCTTACAGAGGAAGGCAAGAGACTTCATCACAATGACTTCTCTTTTGGCCATTTTGGATTTGGATGCACACATGGGATCTTTCTTTAGGTCCATCAGGTGCTGAGAATCTAAGCGATAATCTCAAACTGCACTGAGAGGCTGATTCAGACATATCCCTTTGCAAAGCAATTAAGCCAGGAGCCACAGGTGATGCCCATTTATTTCCATTTGAAAACTGTCTTTTTCAGGCATTGGAAATGTGGGGCCTTAGGCAAAGACCTTCCTTACATTCAGGGCAACAGAACAATAGGTAAGCAAAATCCCAAAGCAGATTTTCTCCACTGAGACTTTCCTGGTCACACTGATATCTGAGTTTTCTGAGATATTCACCATTCTCTTCAGCTATCCAGTACATGGCCATGTCCCAGATTGTGGAGGAGATACATATCTTGAACACAAAACCATGAGCCTATGGGAGAGTGGCCAGAATTCAGGAAGAAATCACGAATGTAGGAAGGTAGTAGGTGTTGCCCATCCATATGGTAACCTGCAGTCCATTCATAAATTGGACAGGAAGAATTCTGCGAAGATTTCTACTAGACAGAACACATCTATTTATGCATTCTCTTTTCTATTGTCTACAACCACGGACACAGTGGGATATGCAGACATAGAAACACTCGCCTTCTCAAAGGACTTACTAGAAACAGTCCACTCCAAACCAAACAAACCGACTTTCCTACATATTCTCAAAACATGAGACAAAATCAAAAACACACACACACACACACACCCACAAAGGCACCTTCTTTCCCCAAATAGGTCTGTGACTATCCAGAGCGTAATCTGACTGGTGGGCCATACTATGTTCCCCCGAGACGGGCTGTGCTATGTCAGATCTGGTCTCCTTGGCCAAAACTGTGATGTTATCAGGAGCCAGCGGTGAGCCACTGCCTGTTTTCTCAGGTAAAGCCCCTCTTCAGAGCTTTCCTGGCATTTGTCCATCTTCAATTTAGTTGCCAAGAAAGACTGACTCTGTCCTTCTTAAATCCAAACATTTGAGACCACTGGGACTTGGACTGGGACTGCCTCAGGGTGCCTGGCTTCCTGGATCCCAAGTTCAGAGTGTTCTATCAACAAGAAAGTGACATAGGTCACTTCATCTAGAACTGAATGAGGTCACTGCCTTGGCAACCACTTTGTCTTAACAGTTGCTTCCAAGGGTCCCTGAGATGGATCCTGCCCCTACTTCCTATGACAGTTTCACAAGTTAGAATGGAATATCAACCACAGGCACCAGGGAACAGCTCTCCACACAAGCCTGGTTTGGTCTATCTTCTCTACATTAAGAAGAGAGAGACTGCTTCAGACACATCCCTTCATCCTGACCTGTTTTTTTTTTTTTTTTGTCATAAAAGATGACTTTCGCACTCTCAGGTCCTTCATAGCTGCCTACATCTTCTTTAGGGATCATTTCTGCATGGACCTTTGAGGTTCTCTGCAGGTTGAAGATCTCCTATATTCCTGTATTGTAAGACCAACTCTGTCCCTGCTATTCTGTAAAGTTAGATTGAGGGAACAGTGTATGGTTACGGTTAATAACATGTTTGATTTGGGTTAGGATCATTCTGCTGGATGAATAATGGTATTGGGAACCTGCGATATATATAAGATTATATAGGTGAAATATATGAATGAAAACAGAAATCTCGGTAACATTTGAAGCCCAGAAGGGCATTAGGTCCTTGATTGGGATACTTAGCATTTAATTATGTTCTGCACAGATGTCTCAGATAAATCTATACACAATGGCATAGGACCTGATACCTTGGATGATTGAATGTTGAGGAGAACAACCATTCAAAGAGGGAGAGTCGGTAGGATTAGGAAGATAGTTGACAGGATTAGACAAAAGTGTGAGTATAGCATTTGGACAAATAGTTCTTTAGCAATAGGTTTTCAGGTAGACAGAAAATGTAAATGTCAGCACATGTGAAGAGTCAGTCACAGTGATGAAATGGGGAAAATATGTAGGAAAGCAGATATCAATAGCGACATTAGGAAATCAGGCAAAGTATAAAGTGAGTGATAGCAATAGACACTTTCAACAGGCTTGAGATTGAATATATAATCTTAGGAAGTAACAAATATGTAGTCACCAATAGGATTGACATTTGAGAGCATTAGGCAACGTGGACATGGGTGATTTTCATAACCCATACTCACATTCCATTTAGGCTTTGGTACAATCGTAAGTGTGACTTTGCATTTTGTGGCCAGAATATTACTGTGATAAAACGTACATGTAGATCAGGTGACATGAGTCTTTCTTGCACCATTTCTTGGAGCAATATTTTGAAGGGGTATAAATTAGTATTGGAGGTACATATAGGTGTACCATGTATGTATGAATATAGAGATAATGCATGAATAGACCATACTGCGAATAAATAATATAACTTGTTCCAACTTTAAATAATGGATTGAATTGATATCTGAAAATACACAGGAATCATATATTGATATATATACATTCATTCCAACCAGTAATACATCTAATGGTAATATTACGGTTGTGGTTTATCATAAAGAGTGTGTGAATTTTGCTTCAAAATTGATTATGGAAATCGAAAATAATGTGTTTGGAAAGAAGTCTCATGAAATGACCAGTCAAAAACAAGGAGGAATACATATGTTCTGAAGCAGGAAGTGATTGAATGTGTTACAAATTTCTTTAAATTTGTGAACTTGTGGATGAAATGTATATTCTATGATGTACAAAAACTGCAGAAATAGTAATGTACCAGTGTTTAATAAAAATGAACGTCAAAATACACATCATGTCCCATAGGAATCTACTTGCATTGATGTTAAAGTGGGTCAGCTACTGTAAAAATAAAAGGATTTGTTTGCACCATTCACTGAAGTAACTTTTTAGTACTAGAAAACAAATATGTATTTCAGGTGGATGAATATTTTTAAAATAATCTTATGAAAAGTTTAATATAAAACCACATACATGAACAAGAATGAATTTAGGGAGTGTATAATAGGACACATATATTTTATATTTTGAAAAATCTAGAGAGTATATATATATATATATATATATATATATATATACACACACACACACACACACACACACAAAACACACACAGAGACATTGAAAAGTAGCTATATATATGCCAATTAAAATTCATTGTGAAATATATATCATCCACAGATCCAAAAATATTAATTTTACTGAACATGGATTTATGTATAATGTTCTTGAACTAAGAAGCTCACTCATAGTCTGAATTTTCAGTTCCAAAAGTATTAATGAGGAGTGATCTCTTCTCACACTTTGTATCTGCCAAGTTAGCCACCTCTCAAGAATATACGTGTGATACCAGGTAGGATTCTATATGTGCGTATAAAAATACATGTGCTGAATAGGCTACAGAAAAATGGAGACAGGAATTCACAGATGTGTTAACGTTAAAAACACATGCAGAACTATTTCAACAAAAAATTGACAAGATTTATAACTCCTACCCTATATCATACAAAAGGCAAGACCAACTATACACCATGCCTCTTCTGAAGTGCTAGTATTTCTATTCTGTTTCGGTTATTTTTCTCCATCATATTAGAATTAATAGTCAGAGTCTAGTAGGGTATGGGTTAGTGTCAAGGATTCAGTATTTCGAATGGAAAATTGAACAATGAATCCAATGTGTATGTAAATATGTGCTACACAAAATTATTCCCACTCTCAACCAGAACAATGCCTTGACAATCCCTTCACCCCAAGTAAGACACAATTAGAGGAGAAGATTTAGAAAATCTGTGAATAAATTTGTGGAATGCAATATGCTCAGGAGCTCACAACCTTGGAAGTGGTAGAGTAGTTTCCAAAAGTATGGGACAGGGTAAAAACTCCACAAACATGGAGGTCTGCTGGCCTAGAGACTTCTTGAGAAACTGCCTGTGAGGTTGGGCACTTGAAAAATATGTTGTTGTCAAGAGCTTTAGCTTCCTTTCTAGGGAGACCATAAAAGCTTGGTCTGCATCTATGAGACCTGGAGGACATGGTTTCTTATTTCCCAATGTACATGAGGCAGCAGTGCTGAATTCTCTTTTTAGATAAACTGTGGCCACTGGGGGCTAAATGTGTGCCGGTGTGCACTGTGAAGGCATATGGTCATCTTCCATTTTCGTGGTGTTTCTTCCTGCTGCACTGAGAGTTTGGTATTTGCTTCACAAAATACAAGGAGTTCAACTGGGTCACAATGCAAGAGGAAGTTCTGTCATGTATGGTGGGTCAGGTTTTGCAGGAGGATACAAGAACCAGGATCCTATCCCACATATCTTGCCCCCTTGACCATAGCAACCTGATTCTGAACAATGTCCTGAAACCTCTCCATATAACAACTTGCCTTTACATGGAAGGTTCTGCTGGCTGCACCATGTCAGTCACAAGCCATTTGGAAGCCAATGGAAGATTCACATGGCCCCACCACAGATGTTTATCACATACCTGCCCACCACTGCTCTAACCTACTACTCAACAAAGTCCAACTTACTGGCATCTCTGTTCTACACCATTTACATGAAACCCAGTCAATCAAGGCACTGTCTGGTATATTCATGATCAGCAACAGGACATCAAAAGGTTTTCCAGTGCCACCTGGTGATGGGAAATTCAAAAATTTCATGGTATTTATCTAGCCATTTTTTAAGGATGAAGTTGGAGGCACTGTGAGTTTCAATTTTTTCAGGAACCATTAAATGTTTAGGAAGCTCATTTCAATGAAATCTCTGGAGAACACTCACAGGTAAGGCTTCCCAAAGAGTGGCCAGAAGATCATATGATGCTATGCCCATTTAGGTCTACAATGTGAGGTCCATATGAGTTTTGACTCTCAACTATGGGTGTCAAGTTTTTCAGAATAAAATTTGTGGTATCCTGGCTGAGAGGCTCAGTGCTCTGTGGAAAGCCACCCTGGGCATAGAACTCAGTTTCCAAGGGCGATGCTCATGCCTGGCTTCCAAAAATCTCAACACTATTCATGGCAATACTTCTCTGAGGTCAGTTGAAGAACTCAGACTCTAAGGGAATCACACCAGAGTTCAAGAACATGTGGACCAAGTCATCACTTCCAACCGCCACCCAAATGACCACAATTTAAACCAAAACACTTCAACGTGGCGCCCATCTTCTTCCATATAGACACTCACAATAAACTCCACTATGGCTGGAGTTTTCCATGAGGGGCATAGCCCAAGACCGTGTCCAAAATAAGCTCTTTTGCACCTAATTTGCCTAAATTCAGGGTGGCCTGGACACCCTTCTTGTGAACCAGAAGAGATTAAATAGGCCTCCCGTTAATACTGCTCCGCTTCTTCAATTTGAGGCCAAATGACTGTGGGGTTTGGATTCTTTATGTGAATTGGAGTCTTGAGAAAACCCAAGCAACTATGGGCTAGACTCTCAAGGCTTTGAAGAACTCATTTGACCCAAAGGATCCCTAATCTGACTTGATGGAGGTCAGGAAAGTTACAGAGGAAGGCGAGAGACTTCATCCACAAGGACTGCTCTTTTGGCCATTTTGGTTTTGGATGTACACATGGGATCTTTCTTTAGATCCATCAGGACCTGAGAATCTAAGCCACAGCCTCACACAGGGTAAATAAGCTGATTCAGACACATCCTTTCCAAAGCAATTAAGCAAAGAGCCACAGGTAATGCCCATTCATTTCCATTTGAAAACTGTTTTCTTCAGGCTTCACAAAGTGGTGGACTGAGGAAAAGACCTTCCTGACATTCAGGGCAACAGAAGAGTAGGTAAACAAAAGGCCCCAAGCAGGGTTTCTCCACTAAGACTTTCCTGGTCACACTGATATCTGAGTTTTCTGAGATGCTCACCATTCCCTTCAGCTATACAGGACATGGTCATGTCACAGAGCTTCGAGGTTGTACATATCTTAAACAGAAAACCATGAACCTATTCTGGAGAGTGGCCAGAATTCAGGAATAAAACAGAAACTAAGGAAGATAGCAGGTGTTGCACATCAATAAGGCAAGCTGCAGTCCATTCATAAATAGGGCAGGATGAATGCTGTGAAGCTTTCTACTAGACAGGACATATTAATTGATGCATTCTGTTTTCTAATGTCTACAACCACGGACACAGTGGGATACACAGACATAGAAATTCTCGCCTTGTCAAACGACTTACTAGAAACAGTTCACTCCAAACAAAACAAACCGCCTTTCATACCTATTCTCAGAACATGAGACAAAACCACAAACCCACACCCACACCACAAAGGCACCTCCTTCCCCCAAGTAGGTCTGTGACTATCCGGAGTGTCCTCTGTCTGGTGGGCCTTATTATGTTCCCTGGAAATAGCCTGTTCTGTCTCAAATCTGGTCTTTTGGCCAACTCTGTGAAGTTGTCAGGAGCCAGCGGTGAGCCACTGCGTGCTTTCTCAGGAAAGGCCCCTCTTCATAGCTTTCCTTGCATTTGGCCATCCTTACATCAGTAGGTCCCAAGAAAGACTGAGTCTGTCCTTGGTAAATCAAAATAAGTTTGACCACTGGGACTGGGACTGGGACTGGCTCTGGGTGCCTGGCTTCCTGGATTCCAAGTTCAGAGAGTTCCATCACCAAGGAAGTTAGGTGAAGTCACTTAATTTTGGAACTGAATGAGGTCACTGCCTTGGCAACAACTTTGTCCTAACAGTTGCTTCCAAGGTTCCCATGAGAGGGAGGCTGCTCCTACTTCCTGTGACACTTTCACAGGTCAGAGAGGTATGTCAACCATAGGCATGCAGGAGCAGCTCTCAACACATGCCTGCTTTGGTCCATCTTCTCTACATTAAGAAGAGAGTGGCTGATTCAGACAAATCCCTTCATCCTGAGCAGGTTGTTTGCCATGGAAGACTTTTGCTCTCTCAGGTCCTTCATACTTGCCTACATCTTCTCCAGGGATCATTTCTACGTGGACCTTTGAGGTTTTCAGCAGGTGGAAGATCCTCTATTTTCCTGTATTTTAATACCAATTCTGTCCCTGCTCTTCTGTAAAATTAGATTGAGAGAACAGTGTATGGTTAGGATTAATAACAGGTTCGATTTGGTTTAGAAACAAAACTACACGGTTGAGCAAACAGGGTCCTACAGTTAGCAATAATATGAGGAATTTTAATGGACCGGCCATGGCAGATAAAAGCGCAGTTAATCAGGTCACTATGTGAACCAAGACTCAAACCTCCCTTTTGGGGCCTCTGTCTCTCTTTGACGCTCTTCAAGTCGTTTTCTTAATTTATTCATAGATTCTTTTACAACTCCAGTATTGTCGGCACAAAAACAACATTCTTCCCTCAATGCAAGCAAAAAGGCACCTTTCTCTCATGAAGAGGAGGTCCAACACTCGCCTGCTTTGTAAAACAACTTCAGAAAGAGAGAGGTTAAAATTCCTGTAAAGCTGTGATGTCGGTTTTTAATGTCTTTAAGGTTTGGCCTATTTCTGCTTCTAATTGTGTCTTTGTTGTGTCTCATGGACTGGCCCACCCCTTAAGCAACTATTATTTCTAATAGGATGGCTAAAGTGAGGGATACAGGTTCCCGCTGGAACCGGGTTGTATACCCCCCTATTTGATCTTTAAATGAACCTACGTCATGATAGAGAACTCTGGAAAACATCTGCATCATTACATAATTAATCACATATATTGACCATTTTATGAAAACATAAATAATGTTAAAGTGTATAGAATTATACTGTTGTAGGGATGGACAAGGAAAGGGACCTAAGATAGCACCAAACACAGGAAAACAGCCTTATTTGGTTGCATCCGGATTTAGGGGGCATTGCTTCTGTTGTAATCAATTAATCCCCTGAACCCCAAGTTTTGGTAGTTTTAGAATTTGTACCCAATATGTAAGGGAAGTGGATCAGAAGTTCACAGTCTGTAGAAATTCACAAAAATCAGTTTTTGTTTCTGTTTTTGTTCCTCTGTTCTGGGCAAGTTAACTTTTCAAGGACACCTTGGAAAGGGAGAGCTTTTTTGTCTCTTTTTTTCTCCCTGCCAGCTGTCACCATGAAGCCCAGTTGGTAACTTTTTTATCTTAGAAATGTAGTCATCTCTGTGAAGCCCCAGCTCAAGGCCAGAGGCTTTGTTCACATATTTTGTGAAAACCTAGTAAGGCGGTGTCAAGCTTAGGGGTGGTGATTTTTCCAGCCAGTGGCCAAGTAGAACAGGGCAACACGAAAAGTGGAAGTTTATCTACATTGAACTCTTTCAGAGGGACTCTTTTGCTGAAAGACCTAATGTAAGCCTCGGTGAAGACTTCTGGAGAAGGTTATTTAAGACATATCTATGGACCTGGTACAGAGGGGGAAGACTGGGAAGGCGAGGCTGAGAGCAGCTCCGTGGATCTGAGAATGAGGAAGATGAGATGTAAAAGAATAATGGAAAAGGGGTTTGGGATTTTCCTAGAACAAAACTTGAGCAGTAGAACAGGTAGAGCAGAGGTGAAGATGGGAGTGAGTATTCCAAAAACCCCTGAGGGACTTTAAATTTTTAGAAACCTGTTTTCAGTGATGACAAAGCAACTTTAAAGGCCATTTTTATTACATCTTGGATAGGGGTCTGAGGGCTCTTCTCAGCTGGTTTGAGCTTTGGTTTAGCTTCTTAGAGGACTTGGTGGGACCTAGTGCACGCACAGACAGAAAAAGAGAGGAGTGAGTGAGTGGAGGGGTACCTCGGTACCTGCTACCTCAGCAAGGGGGCAATGGTCTGAGAACTGGCAGAGGTTTGGGTTTTTGATCTAGTAATTGGAGGTGAGAAATCACGTTGCTGAGGTGGGAGTGACAGCAGAGACTCTAGAGCAGAAGACTGAGGGTGAGGAACTATTGGAGAAGCATAGTACAGGATGTGAGTGAAGGAGGGAAAAGGATTCCACATAGGGGAATTTTCCCCTTTTGAGCACTTGCCGAAGTTAAAAATGTCACGCAGAATTTGAGGATCTAGAGAACCCTCTGGGGGCCATAGCTTTTGGTTGTCTAATTGGTAATATGGCCAATGCTGTGTACTGAATGTGATGAGGAGTTTGGGTTCCACCAGGCAGCCCCGGTATGCTCACATCCCCATGAGTTACACAAGAAGTTGGCTTTTCCCCCACACAGCCATGGCTGTTTGTGGCTTTGATAGTCCGCCAGGCATACATCATAATCTAGGCTAGCCAACCTGAATCTGCCTCGCGTTTCTGTGCATCCATAATGTTTGTTTCAATTATCTATGGAACGGAAGGGATTTAATGAAACTTTAGTGGGATCCTCTTCATCAGGGTTATCTCAATAGGAAAGACGTATACCAAGCTGAAAAATGTCTGGGTGGAGAGATAGCCACCAGGTCCCTAAGGGGGCTGTATGCGAGATATACCATACTTCTTGTCTAGTAGGATTTGAGATCAGCCTTCACTGCTGAACAGGCTGATGAGGGTTAGGAGTACTGGTGGCCAAGTTGAGAGTCTACAGTCTTGTCCACATAGCGAATACGAAATTTGAAATGGTTACCAGTCTTTTCCAGTTTCCAACCAGAGTCTGGACACAGCGAAGGCTTTAGATGAGAGGCATGGATCCAAAAAGTGATTCTGTCTACTTTTACCGCTGTAGGTGTTATAAGTAGCACCTGGTATGTTCCTTTCCAGCGGGGTTCTAGGAATGACACCTGATGTTGTCTTATGTAGACGAAGTCTCTTACTTGATATTGATGTGGAATCCCCTCGTCCCCAGGTTGGTAGGCAGTGGCCAGCTGTTTCCACAGTTATCACTGAGTTCTTTCAATGGCTTTAAGTCTGTCAAGCAAGGGGTGTGGAAGGGATTGTTAGGCCTTAGAGTTGGGGATTAGGTCCCTTACTGGATGATGGGCATCATAGAGAATTTCATAGGGGGTGAGGTTACACAGAGAAACTGAGGGAGTATTTCTCGCATGAAACAGTGCATAAGTCAGGAGCATAGTCCAATCTTTTATGCCAGTCTCTAAGCTTAATTTTGTTAAGGTCTCTTTAATGGTTCTATTTATTTTTTCTACCTCTCCTGAGCTCTGGGGTATATAAGCATAATGTAACTTACAATTAATCCACACGTGACTTACCTGGGCCATGAACACAAGTCCATTATCAGACCCTATTACCTTAAACAGACCATATCTTGGAAAAATATCTTCCAGGATCTTCTTGAGAACCATTTGGGCCGTTGTTTTTTTTTTTCCTGTGTGTGTGTGTGTGTGTGTGTGTAAGGCTTCAATCCATCCTGAAAATGTATCGACAAAGACTAGGAGATATTTAAGTCCATACCTTGCTGGCTTAATTTCAGTAATGTCCACTTCCCAGAATTGTCCTGGTCTGGTTCCTCATAGGTGCTTTCCTCTAAGAAACTTGGAAGGGTAAGCATTAAACAATTGACTGACCCAACAGGCTTTTGTTACCGGTTCAGTTTTTTTCTTTCGCTGTGTGTTGGTTAGTGGAAAACTCTGTTCTTAATCCTACAGGAGTGCCTGCAGTTTCTTTGAACCAAGGTGAGTGAGTTGATGTACATTTTTAACTTGGTGTAGGGATTTCTGTAATTGCAGGCTGAGCTCAGTAAAGTTGAGGCGTTCAGTGTCATTGTTCTTAGATGTTATCTAAAACTTCCTGTTACTCAGGGGTCCATTGGAATTGGGCATCTCCCTTTAACAGCGGGTATAAAGGAGCAGCTAAGGACGCGAACCCATTTATCCATAACCTGCAAAACCCAGCAATCCCAAGAAACTCTCTTAGTTGTCTGCTGTAAGATGGGGTTGGTATCTGCTCAACGGTTTGTTTTCTGGGCTCAGTGAGCCATCGTTTACCGCCCCTGAGGAAATAGTCATGGAAGGTTACTTCTTGCTGGCAAATTGGGCAATTTTGGCAGAAGCTCTATACCCGAGTTGAGCAAGCTCCGATAATAGTGCTTGGGTCCCAGTTCAGTTTTCCTTGGTGTTGGATGCCAGTAGCAGGTGATCCACGTATTGAAGCTGGGTGACTTCGGGGTGTGTAGTTCTGAAATTGTTGAGATCTCTGTGGAGGGCTTCATCAAAGAGAGTGGGGGAGTTTTTGAACCCCTCTGGGAGTCTAGTCCAAGTTAGTTGACTATACTTTCCGGTTTCTGGGTCTACCCACCCAAAAGCAAACAGCAACTGACTATCTTTATGCAGAGGCAAGCAAAAGAAAGCTTGTTTTAAGTCCAGAACAGTATACCATTTCTGCTCAGGGTTCAGAGTGCTAAGCAGTTGGAACAGATTAGGTACTGTGGGGTGAATGTCCTGCAC